>NW_008577852.1:4996-15308 GCF_000257125.1 Entamoeba nuttalli P19
ACCATTTATTACTACAGATAAATATCAACATAATCAATTTTTCTCACAATTCTTAATTGCTAAATTAATTAATGCAGAACGATCTGCTCAAGATTCTCCAACATTTAGAGCTAAAAGATTAGCTATTAGACAAAATCAATTAGAGGCTATTATGAATTCAGTTGGTGCTAAAAAATAATTTCATTCTTTCTTTCTTAAAATAGAAATTATTTTTAAAAATATTTAAAAAAAAATTTAAAAGAACTAAAAAAAGAGAAAAAAAAATTTAGTTTAATGGCTACAAATTGTATTACTGCTTATAAACAATTCATTTCTGATTATCAAAGTGATACTACTTTTCAGTCAACAAAAAAAGTTCCAAAGAATATTAGTAAGTCAATTATTACATTAGTAAAACAAATTAAAGAATCTAATACTACTCTTCAAGAAGTTATGTACGCACATGCAATGAAAGAGGGATTTGTTATGTCAAATAATATTGGGGATAGAATTGCAGAAGCAAGTTTATTGGCATATAATGCAGAAGAAGATAAAGAAAAGAAAGAAATGATTCAAATTGTTAAAGAACATTTTAATATAAATATTGATGACCCAGAAAATACTGCTATTGGAAATTATGCATGTGATAAATTAGTTCAAGTACTTAAATTTCATTGCAATCAAATTGGAATTCGTGCATCTATAATTGATGTTAATATTAGTCATGAAAATAGAAGAAAAAATACATCATATTTCACAAAAGACTGTTCATTTGATGCATGGAAAATTTTAAGAAGAGGAACAATTGTATTATATAAAATGTCTGCAGGAGAATATCAATTTGCACGTGTTGCAAAAGATTGTCGTCTTGTAAATGAAATTATGGATGTTCCTCTTTATATTTCTGCTGATGAAACAAAACAAATAGGAATTTGTTGGAAAGAGTTGTTAATAGTTCCTTCTGAAGTTGTTGATCCAAATTCATTTGGAGGGTCATTAAGTGCTATATGTAAAGATTGTGCAGAAGTAATGATGATTAAAATTATGAATGAGATGAATGACTTTGTTATGAACAAACTTAATACTAATTTCAAGATTGATGTTAGTGTTCTTTGTAAAAAAGATAATTTAACTAGAAGAAATGTAAAAAAAATTAAAAGTGTTCAAGAACAATTAAAAGGTCTTAGTGAAAATGCATTATCTGACTTTTATGAAGAAGTTACTGAAACACTTAGAGTTAAATTAAGTTCAATGGTAGATCTTGTTAGAAGAGGAGTAGTTCCTACTTATGTAGTTTTCCAAAATAGACCAAAAAGAGATATTATTATGGGAGTTGCATATCTAGAATGGGCTCGAAATAAATATTCTCAAATTCTTAAGAGTACTGATAAATTAATAAAAGTTCTTTCTAAAGAAAAAGAGTTAATTCTTAATGGTACATTACCTAATGAAATGAAAGAATGGCAACAACAAACTTTATCTGAAAAATCTATGGAATTATTAAGTGAATATGGTTTTGATGATTCTATTGTATTAAATAACTCTACTAATATAGAAGGAGTATTATATAATAAATTTGTTATTGATCAATTATTAAGTAATTTAAACGAACCATCAATTGATAAAGAAATACAAACTCTTCTTACTGAAATGACTGATAAATTATTAAATTATTTTGCTAAGTTAAGAAGTACTGCTGTTTCTGTTTCAAAATTAGGAGATAAAGGAAAAAGTGATGAACAAATTATTGACCTTTTAACTACTTTTATTGCTTCAAATAAAGAAGAACCTATTGACTCTTCTCTTCAACTTATTGTTGATGAAATGAAACGTGTTCTTGATTTGATTAAGTCATCAGATAAACAACATACTAATAAAGAAGAGGAAAAGGGTATTTATGCTCTTTTTGTTGATATTCTTCAAAACCTTTCTCAGCAATATTCAGATTGTATTGAACAGAATAAAGAAGCAATCGAAAGATTTAATGAAGAACCATATATTGAAAAGAAACAAAACATTGATCAAGGTTTAAGTCTTGCACCACATGTTCAAATGCAAAGATGGTTGAGTAAGAAACAAGTCAAACAAAATTAATTTAAGTTTTTTTTCTGATTCGTTGTTTTATTATCTAGGATTGATTCGAGAGTCTTCTTTTTATTTCTAAATCTATATATAGAGTTCTTCTCCGTTGCCTATTGAAACAAATAGTATCAATCTTACTTTTTAACTACCATTTTATCTTTAATGAACTTCTACATTTCACTAGAAAGTCTTCTCAAATTTTTGTTTAATTATCGAAATAGATAAAGAATAGTTTGTAATTATCATTTCAAAAAACAAAAATATAGTTTACTTAGTTCAGTAGCAGAATTTATTTTATACCAATTTTTTCTAGTGCCTGTCTTGAAATTAATTTTAGGAGAGAGTGATTGTTTGAATTTATTTTTGAAAAGATTCTGATAATATAAACTCATAGACTGCCAATTTCATTCATTAATTGTAGAAATGAAAATGTCTGATATTTCATTTGGTTGGAGCAAACTTTCTAAACATGATCAAGTTAATATTCTTCAGATATTATTGATTCTTCCTTTTGTATTAATTTGTATTCCATCATCTTTCAGTAGATCTAAACAATATGACACTTTCCCTTCTCCAATTAATTTATTATTTGCTATTCCCCAATTTATTCTTATTTATATTCTTCGAGTTATACTTGTTGAGAATATATTTCTTAAATTAGGAGAAAAAGTTGTTGTCCATAAACCACAATGGACAGAAGAAGTAAGACAAGTAAGAGTTCAACGTTTCTCAGTTTGTTTCTTCAAAATGTTATACTTCTTTATCACTGCCCCTCTTGGGGTTGGACTTTTTAGAAATGAAGATTGGTTCCCTACTCAATTATTTGGTCAGGGTAAACAAGATTTAGAATATATGTGGGAAGATTTTCCATTCCAACTGCCTACTTGGAGAATTACCTTCTTTTATTGTTGGGAATTAGGATATCATTTCCATTCACTTGTACATCATATGCAAGGTGAAAAGAGAAATGATTATTTTGAAAATTTATTACATCATGTTGCTACAGTATTTCTTATTGTTTTTAGTTATTTGAATAACTGTGGAAGATGTGGATGTCTTATTCTTATTCTTCATGATATTGTTGATGCAATTATGTATTTTGCTAAGTCTGTTAATGATTTAAAAACTCAAATTCCTGCTTATCTCTCTTTTACCCTCTTAGCAATATCTTTCCCTAGATTTAGAATATACTTTTTAGGATGGTATTTGATTCCAGCTGCTGGTGGTTGTATCAAGTATGTCCCTGATGATCTTCCAGGTGGATTTCTTGTGTATTGTTTGATTATGTCACTTCTCTGTGTTCTTCTTTTACTTCATATATATTGGTTTACATTAATTCTTAAGATGGTATATAAAATAATTACGGAAAGAGGAAGAATTGCAGACCCTCATACTATTGGTAACTAAAAAGAAATCAGTAAATATTTTGTATTAAGTAATTTATTTCTTCTATTTTTAAAAAAAAGAAAGGAGAGATTAGTTATAAAATCTTTTAAGATGAACATATAATAAAAAATTTTTAATGGATTTAATCATTTTGATATATAATTCTATCAAAACACTTTTAATAAACAATTAGATTATGGTGTTTTGGCTAAACAATTTATTTAAAAATAAAGATAGAACGTTATGGTGAGCTATTTCTTCATATCTAGTTTCAATAACAGTATCAAAAAAAATATACAAAGTTTTTAGTTGTTTGTTAGTTTTATCTAACAATAATAGAAAATTAACTAGATATGTAAGTTACTTGTCACAAGAATGACTTCTATCTATTAAACAATAAGAAGTAAATACAAAGCATGGTTTAATAAAAAGTAACAGAAAAATACTCCTAAACTTAATTCAATTTTATGACAATTCCCACTCTAAATACTTTGCTAACTCAGAAGCAATATCATCACACCCTCCTAACAATGCCACATCCCTTCCTAGATTATCATAACACATCATTTTACCAACTTTCTCTCTATTAATACATACTCGAGGACAATTAATAGGGACATGATCAACTAAATTAGCAAAAGGATAAACAACAAGAGCAGTTCCAATGATGAGTAACATATCACAATCATCAAATTTATCCTTTATTGACTCAAAAAATTCATCTGGTAAACTTTCATTAAAGAAAACAATATCAGGTTTAATCAATCCTCCACAGTTACAATGAATGATTTCTCCTTTCTTAATAGAATCAATGAATACTGAAGTATCAGGATACTTTTTATGGCAACTAAGACAATGAGATGACCTAAAAGTACCATGACTACAAATAACTTTATCATTAGGAATTCCAGCAACAGATTCAAGACCATCAATGTTCTGAGTGTAAACCATTTTAAGAATTCCTTTATCATTTAGTAACTTTAAAAATCTATGACATTTTGTTGGAAAGTATATGCCTTGTCCAGGAAACATATCTTTCATTACTTCATAGAATGGTGCAGGATTAGATGGAAAATAATTCATATCAAATACAGCTTCTGGATATGGAAGATTATATTTTTGTAAATTAAAATACAATCCAGTCCCGGGTGATCTAAAATCAGGAATTCCTGCTGTTGTAGACATTCCAGCTCCAACTAATGCAATAATATTTTTTACATGATTCTTTCTAATATACTTTGCCACTCCTTTTACATCATATGTTTCAAAAAAGGGTTGATAAAATTTAAAATTTGAAGTATAGTCTTTCATTGCTAATTGAAACAATACGTTTAATGACTTATTAACAACATAACTATTACATTCATAACACCAGAAATTCATACTTTGCACATTAAATACTACTGGATGTCCACGTTTTAATGAATGTTTTTGAGCATGTCCATTACAATATCGAGAACAACCAATATGTAAACAATGTAAACAAATCCATATTTCTTTTTCATTACATGAATTACAGGTATGTTTTCCTGTGATATGAGAATGTCCTCATAAATTTAAAAAAAAACGAACGAAGAGATAGTAAAAATGATTTTGGTGAATATGTCGCACTAATGAAATGACAACACTCTTTAGGTATTACTGAAAATTGCAATGACATTGAATCACAGATCTAAAAAAAAAAGGTTTAAATACCCTAAATCTTCTTTCATTAAATAACGTATAATATTGATTTAGTCTTATATAACATTTTAAGAATATGTGAATATTAAACTCAAAAAAGTATTAAACATAAATGTATGAATTAATGAATTTGTCGTACAAGAATGTCTCAAGAATAAATTTTAATTCTCTTTTTACTACTAACCAATAACATTTTTTTATTTTTATTTTTTTTTTAATTAGAAAAACAAAACATAAAACTAAATATTTCAATGCAAAAAACACAAATTGAAGAACCAATTGATTTAATTAAATTATCACTTGATGATAATGTATTTATAAAATTGAGAGGTGGAAGAAAATTAAAAGGAAAATTAAGAGTTTGTTTTAAGAAACAATTTATATATAGTAAAGCAATTCATTTATTTTAGGCATTTGATCAACACCTTAATATTATCTTAACTAATGTTAGTGAAATATATCAAGAAAAAACAAGAACTTTTCCAGTATTATATATTCGAGGTGATTTAGTAATCCTCATTTCTCCACAAAAGGAATAAAATGAATTTTTTTTACAAAATAACAAGGTTAGTCTTTTTTTTTTAACTTAAATCAATCAATTCTCCATCTACAATTTCTGCATTAAATTCTTCAGGTGTTTTTGGACGTGGAGACTCTTGCATTTCTTCTTGTTGTTTCATCATTCTTGAAACATCTTCAACATCATCATTTTCAATTTTAAATATTGCTTCAGTTTTATCAATAAGTTTAATAGGTTCTATTTTTTTATTCAAAACTTCACTAGAAGAATGAGTTAAGAATTGAACAGAATTATCTATTTCCAATTCTAGAGGTTTAATTTCTGTTAATGTTTTTGTTTTTTTAGTAAATTCTTCCAAATCTTTTTCAAAATTCATATCATCTAATTCTATTTTAAATATATTTGCTTCTTTAGCAATTACTGGATTAAGAGATTCAATACCAATAATAATAGTATTTATTGTCTTTGATAATTTTTCATAAATTTGTTGAATTAATGAAAGGGCTGATGATATAATTGAAGGCATTTCATCTAAATAAACTATTTTTCTACATTCATTTGCTTTTTTAACACTTTCAATATAACTTTCTTTTATATGTTGTTGTTTTTCAACTAATAATTGTTTTTTCTGAACCAATTTATCTATTGGTTGAATATTATTAGATAACGCATTATTTAATTCCTTAGTAGTACAATCCAAATCTTGACATATTTTGTTATATAACCCTTTTTGTTTTTCAACAATTTTAATATTATTTTCATAAATTTGAACTCTCTTTTCTATTTCAACTAAAATTCTTTTTTTTTCAGTTTCATAATTTTTTATAAAAATTTCTAAATCATTTTTTGTACTAATCAAGCGTTCTGATGTTTCTTGATGAACATCACTTACTAATGAACCTTGTGTATTAATTTCTTTAAATAATATTGCCATAGTCGAATCCATTAAATCAATTGGGTTTGTTGTATCGAATCTGCTAATTTTAAGAGGTGTTGTAGTTTGAGATTTTAAACGTTTAGCATAATTTGCTTCAATTTTTGATCTTGTTTCTAAAATAACTAAATAATTTTTTGTGATTGAAGATAAGACTTCTAATTTATCTATAATGGCTTGTTGTTCAAACAGAATTGGTGTTGTATCAACCATATTTAAGGGTATTATTATTTTTAGTTAATCTTAATTATTCTTTTTCAATTAAAAAATATGAAATGAATAAAGAAAAATAATTTATTTTTATTTTAATTTCACTTATTCAATGAATTACATCTATACATTACATTCTCTCCATACATAACATTTTTTGGTAATTTCATTTGTCTCAATGATACACATGAATCAAAGGCATAATCTCCAATAATAATATGTTCAGCTAATGACTCAAACTCAACTAATCCAAAACAATCCTTAAAACAAAATGCACCAATCTTTGTTATTGATGATGGTAAACTTATTCTGTCAATATTTACTTCTCGGAAACAATTATCTCCAAGTTCTTGAACATTTTGTGGAATATCTTTTCCATAAATTATTCTATCATTTTCAGTATAAATAATATGAGTACATTGAATAAATCCAATTTCAAAATAATTTGCTTGAGTAAATGAAATTGGATAATTATATTCATAAATTGGTTGCTCATTGATAACTAATTGAGTTAAATGACAACAACCTTCAAAACAATTTGTTTCAATTATCTGTAAATTTGATGGTAATGTAACAGAAGTTAACTTACTACATGAACAAAATACACCACCAAATAAAGCAGTTACTGAATTTGGTATTTTGATTGATTCAAGAGATGAACAATACATGAAACATTCTTTGTCTATCACTTTCAATCCTTCATGTAATGTAATTTTAGATAATTGACCAGATCGTTTAAAAGCATCTATTCCAAGTCGTGTAACAGTACTTGGTATTTCAATTTCTTTTAATGATACTGTTTTAAAGATAGATAAATTATCAATACTATTAACTTCAGGTAACACAATTTTAGTAAGATGATAACATTTATAAAAAAGACATTGACCAGTACTCTTTAATTTAGTATTTTTTTCAAAAATAACTTCTTTGAGACTTTGACATTGGTAAAATACAAAATGACCCATTTTAGTCACTGAAGATGGAATAGTAACTGAGGTTAATGAACAACATTGATAAAATGCGCCTGACATAATTTTTTCTAATTGTGTTGATAATACAACCGAAGATAATTTTCTATTATTAAAGAAACAAAATTTTGGTATAGAATTTAAAGAAGAACAATCAACATGTTCTAATTCATAGCATGACTCAAATAACTCATTTCCAATCTCTTTAATAGTTGATGGAAAAATAAAAGATTTATTTATTCTATTCTCTCCAAAACATCCTATTCCAATTCTTGTAATGTATGATGGTATGATTATTTGTGTATTTTCTTCTAGTCTTGCATCTAACCCAGTAATATTTGGTGTTAATGAAATATTATTTTTGTAATCCTTTGTTGTTAATGAAACATTTGTACAACAAACACCACATCGTTGTAAATGGTATGCTTCTTCAATAGATACAATTCCTGTAAAAGGACCATTAATTGTAACGGAAGTTAAAGACTTAACTTTCTTAAATATATATGGCCCATATTTACATTCATTTGGTAAACTAATACTTACTAAATTAGTACATTTACTAAAACAATTTTCCCCTATAGATGTAACTGTAGATGGAATAACAATTTTTGTTGCTCTACATGAATCAAAACACATATTACTAAGTGAAATAAAACAAGGTGGTAGTACAATTTCTTTTAAGAAAGTATTAGTAAACATATTTGGTCCAGCTTTAAGAGAAATTCTATTATTGACAAATGTATTAAATGATGATAAATCATTATTTGGAATAGTGTTCATAATAATACATTTTATTTTAATTCCAATATGTGAAAGAAGAATAAACTCATCATTAGAAACATCAAAAGGATAAAATCCTTCATTATCCAATTGAATATCTATGTTTTTAATTGAAATACATCCATTAAAACAATTAGGTGCAATTTGTGTTACACTAGAAGGAATTGTTATTTCACTGAGACTTATACACCTGTTGAATGCCTCACTTTTGATTTTACTAACAGAAGGAGGAATGTTTATTTTTTTTAATGAACTACAACAATCAAATGCACGTTCATAAATTTTAGTAACACTGGATGGAATGTCAATAGAAACTAATTTAGAACAATTAAAGAAACAACCTCGTTGAATTGTATTAATAGAATACTTAGGTAGTACTACCTTTTTTAAATTAACACAATTACTAAATGTAAACGGTGAAATTACAGTCACACTATTTGGAAAATAAATAGAAGTTAATTGGGAACAATCTGAGAAACATTCTTCATCTAAGTGTATTATTGATGAGGGAACCCAATAACTCTCCAATTTTGTATTTCCTGAGAAACATTGTTTTCCAAGAATTGATGGAGCTAATGGAATATGTAACTTAGTTGAATCATTTGGTCCTGATACCTTAACATTAACAGGACTAATTCCATGATTAAGTAATAATGGTAATTCAGAAGTACTTATTTCAAAAGGATAATCACCATTAGGGTCTCTTGGAACATCAAACTCTGTAATTGCTGAACAACCTTTAAAAGAATTAATTGAAATATTTACAACTCCACGTGGAATAATTAAACGAGTTAAACTAGAACAATTTAAAAACGCACCACCTCCAACAAATTTTAATGAATTAGGAAGGTCAATTGTTTTTAATCCAGTACATGACTCAAATGCTGATGAACCTATTTCAATTAAATTACCTAAATTTACAACTGTTGATAATCCAAAACAATAAGAAAAACATTTTAATGGAATTTGGTTTATATTTGAAGGTATTATAATACTTTGTAATGATGTACAATAACAAAAAGCTTGATTTCCAATTATTGAAAGGTTGGATGGAAGTTGTATTTTTTCTAAATGTTGACAACCATAAAAACAACCAGCACCAATCATAGTAACACTTTCTGGTAACACAATTTCTTTTAATGATTGACAATTTGCAAAAGAACAAAATGGGATTGATTTAATATTTGAAGATAATATAATTGTTTTTAATGAACTACATGATTTAAAACATGAGCGTTGTAATTCAATAACAGTGTTTGGAATTTGTATTATTTCTAAAGTATCTATTTCACTAAAACATTCTTTTCCTATTTTTTTTACTTCTTTTGGTATTGAACTTCCAAATGTAATAAAGTCTTTTTTAGTATACATAACATTATCACATTGAATCCAATTTTTCTTATTTTCAAGATAATAATAATACGGAACATAATATTTGATTCGATATAATAAATGATTAGAATGTATTTTCTCTTCAAACGGATAATATAAAAACTGTGTTTCTATGTTTCTAAAGAAGTTTAAATCATAAATAGGAATAGGATTATAATGAAATTTATCAATGGTATCTTTAAATTTTTTACATACCATTACCACATTCTTATAGTCATCTTTTGTAACAAAATATTTTGACACAATCATTAGTGAATATCCATCTAACTTCTTGTTCATAAATATTTATTTTTATAGTTTCTTGATAAAACAAAATTTTTTTTCTTAAATTAAACCCTTTTCTCCTTTAACAAATAATCAAATTAAATATTAAAATGA
>NW_008577853.1:0-220 GCF_000257125.1 Entamoeba nuttalli P19
ACATTCAAGACATCCTGCAATAATTCCATTATTTTCATCTGCTTTTAATACATCACTATGTGTAAATTGTGAAACAACATAATAAATAGTTAAAGCAATAAATACTAATGCACCACCAGCCATTCCAAAATAACCAATTTTCAAAGCAATATTATCAAGATTTTCTTGTAATGGTGTTGGTTTTGTTTTATTTTGATTAACTGCTTCCATTGTTTTTCCC
>NW_008577854.1:0-373 GCF_000257125.1 Entamoeba nuttalli P19
ATCTACTCCTTTTGACTCAAATCATCTTCTTGAAATACTATTAAAAAAATAGAAACAAACTACAATCTTTTCAATGTGATTGTATTTTAATCCTTTCATTTTATCTCATTAAATAACTTTCTACAATGTTATTAATTGTTTTATAAAACGATGATGTTTCTATAGAAAACAAAACGATAATTTATTTTAAATTTCTTTAAATAGAATTAAGATTCAATAAGATCTTAAAACTATACTTCACAATTTTTTTAGAATAAATAAGTTTGGTATAGTAAATTATTACTAAAAACTATAAATTAAGCATATAACAACCATAAAAAGGGAAAAGAAGAACTTAAAAAAAAGAAAGACATGGCACAAAACGTAATCTTAA
>NW_008577855.1:0-211 GCF_000257125.1 Entamoeba nuttalli P19
ATTCCATGTTTATTTAAATCTTCAAGTTGAGTCTGCTCTTTCAACAAAATTAGATTATGAAGAAATTAATTTATTCCATCCACCTATTGGATCTGGAACTTTTGGTATTGTTTATCGTGCAGAATGGAGAATGGTTGATGTTGCAGTTAAAGTATTGAAAACAGATTTAGTTGATTTAAATGATTTATTACCTAATTTCATGCAAGAAGCA
>NW_008577856.1:0-2601 GCF_000257125.1 Entamoeba nuttalli P19
ACTTATGGGTTGGAATTTCAATTAGGAAAAAATTAAGGAGACTACTCTTTCTTATTGAAAGATGTCATGTAATTGTTTAATTAAGAAAATACCAAGTTGAGTCTTTTTATTTTCTTTTTTTTTGAAGTATAACAAAACGTTATTTCATCATTTAATAGTTGTTATTAGGTTTGAAGAAATATTATTATAAGAAAGAAACTTACTCCATCTCTCGAATTAGTAGCATGGCAAGAGTAAAAAATAATAAGTCAAAATATTAAGAAAGTTTAAAAAAAGTTAAACTTATTTCTTTTATTGAATAACTTTTTATTGAAGAACATTAAATTTTAATAGAGTTAATATTCCTTAAAAAAGAAAGATTAATTCAACAGTTATTGTAGTATAGATAAATAAAGAACAAAATGATAACAATTAAAAAGGAAACAATATTTTTATATTTAAACAAAGAAAGAAAAATAAAACAGAGTTTTATTTAGTTTAAGATAAATAACAACAAAAGAATTAATAATTAAATAGTAAATTTATGTTATTTATACTAATTATTAATATAAAAAGGTTATAAATAACAAAAACGAATGAAATTAAATGGGATTATATTCGTTGTTGTTTCTCTTAGCAAACTTAACAATGATCATACCAAAAATTAATAATAAGCCACATACCGCTACTACTAATAAACTAATCATTATTCCTTTTGCACCAAAACGTTCTAAAACAGTTTTCTTTGGAGTAGTTCCATTATCTACAGTTGCAGCTTTTATTGTTGTATTACCAACTGTGGTTTGAGTAATAGTAGAATTAACAGTAGGTAATAAATGAATATTAGTTTTACCATTTACATTACGATTAATATGAATTGTTTTTGGATTTAATTTTAATTGAACATGAGAAGGTTTTAATTTATTAGATTTAATAACAGAATTATTAACTAAAACAGGACACTTTGAACATTCACCATCTTTTTTTCCATTACATTTTTTACAAGATTCTTCTAAATGGCATTTATTGCAGAAACTTTTATTTTGTTGATTAAAAATTTTTGATTTACATTTATTTAAACAAGAAGATTCATTTTTATTAATTGTTAATTTAGCCCATTTCTTTCCCCAAAATCCACCAAATCTAAATCTACCTTCACGTGATAATTGATCTTTTTTATTTCTACTTAAATTTTTAACAATGTCTAATGCATCAATTTTGACAACTGCATATCCTTTTATATTTTTTGAACCAACTCTAACAACAACACTTTCAGCTTGTCTATTTTCAGGTGTATATTCAACTACTTCACCATTCATTCTTCTACATTTATATTTTTTAATTTGTTTACAAGTATTACCAACCATAATACCAATAGAAACATCACTATCAGTATGTTTATTACAAGTATTTACTCTAATTTTTTTACCTTTAGGAATTTCTACACGATAATATTTTGCTCTACTTCTTCCATTTTTTTTATTACAAATATCTGCTGAAATGTTTTGATCTTCAAATGAAATTAATTCAACAAAATGAGGTCTTGATGGTCTAAACTTCATTCTTCCAATTTTAACAGAACTTGTTTTTTTAATTAATTCCACTTTTTTAGGAATAATTGTTTTAGGAAAACTTTTTTCTTTCATTAAACTTTCTTCTTTTTTAACAAATGTTCCTGTTTTCATTTTTCTTTGAATCATTTTTTCTGCAATTTTTTCTGCAGCAACTTTTGCTCTTTGATGTCTAACGTCATGTTGAATTTTTTTCATTACATTTTTTGCTTCATGAAGAACATTATCAGTTTTATGAACGAGATGTTTTATTTCTTGTTTATTAACATTTCTTTCATTATTTTTAAGATTATTTGTTGGTTTAAATGGTATTGCTCTTATTCTAACCCATTCTCCTTTTTTATTTTCTTTTCCTTTAATTTCTGAATGATGTGAAATAAATACTTTTTCATTAGGACTTAATGTAAATGTTACCACATTTAATTTTTCACTTCCTGAATACTTTGAAATACATTTGGAATTCTTTCCAATACAACTAGACAATACTGTAACAGTTAAATGTCCTTTTGATAAAACTCGTTGATCATTGTAAAATTGTAATGACACAGCAATATTTGAAGGTGATTTATTTTCAACTGAAAACCATGTTGCTCGTGTTCTTCCTTCATCTCCACATCCAATATTTTTTGTTATTGGATTATATTGAGATTCAACTGTTTTTTGAAAAGTGGGTGAATTAATAATAAAATTTGTCGTTGGGCATTTACTTCTGACAAATCCAAGTATTAAGAATAGTATCAATATCATTTCCTTTTTTTAGTTCCTATTTTTTAAGTTTTTTTGATTTTTGGTGATTTTTGTTTTTATTCATATTTGTTTTTTATCTTCTTTATAAATAAAACTACCTTTGAAACAATTTCTGTGATAATGCTAATTTCTTCTCTCCTATTATGCTTTTGTTATTCAGTGATTTTTACATAAAAATAAAGTTTGACATAAGACGTACAAATACCCAAAAAAATGCATTGATAAAATTATTAATATTATTATATATGATTTTATTTTTAATACCATTCCTGAATTTTTCTCATTCATTTCCATCAATATGAAA
>NW_008577857.1:0-910 GCF_000257125.1 Entamoeba nuttalli P19
TATTTAATTACAATAATACATTATTCCATAAGATTCAAGACGAATTAATTGTTTAGGAACAGCTTTGAAAGCTGAACGATGGGGAGACATTAGTTCTGTAACATTTCCATGAATTTTTTTGACATGTATTCTTAAGTGTTTTTTAGCATCACTTTTACGTTTAAAACGTAAAGTACAACCTGGGAATGGGCATTGAAATGGCTTCTCATCAGAATGGTAAAGCATATGAATCTTAAGATCAGTAGCACGAGCAAAACGTTTCTGACAAATATTACAACAATATGGCTTAACTCCCGTATGAATTCTAACATGAATTTCACACTCTGATTTTCTTAAGAAAGCTTTACCACAAAACTCACAGACATGTTCTTTAACAGTAGAATGTCGACTCATATGTCTATGAAGAGACTCTTCACTATCATAACACTTCCCACAACCTTCATGTGGGCATAGATACTTTCCAGTTGTATGTTTCTTACTAATAAATTTATCATAAATAATATTCACACTACGTTCTATTTGGCTTTCCATTTGTAATAAATAATTCAATCTCATCTCATTATAAGATACTCCAAAAGAGCCAAAACTTCTTCTTTGCTCTGAACTGCAAGAGAGCCAATTCTGAATAATTATGAAACGTATCTTTCCATTTGTTGAATTTTCTTATCTTCTTGTCTTCTGTGAACAACAAAATATCTTCTAGTATTATTATAGTTTTAATTTAATTTATATTTCGTTGAACAAAAGAAGAGGAGACAGTTTTATTTTAAGGATTTTAAAAAAAGGAAAAAGAGACACACACTAAAATAGTTTCTATATTTAAAATAACTGAATGTGTTTTTGTATTAATAACACAACTTAACAAACCTTAACTGTGAAAAAATAAATACCAAAGTTTATTAGTTTTATT
>NW_008577858.1:0-330 GCF_000257125.1 Entamoeba nuttalli P19
CTGGTGATATTGTCTCATGATATAATACTTCATGAAGTTTTTATAAACAAACAATGATAATAATAACTGAAACATTCTTTAAATACCCAGAATTTTTTTACTACTTTCATTTGAGTGACTAAAAAACATAATTTTATTATTTATTGATTTTCTTCATAAAAAATAAAAACTCAAAAAAAACAAAAAAGTTCCAATAAAAAAGTAGATATTTTAATATTAATTCTACTAACACATATCCATTCTTTCTTTCTATTTTAATTTCTATATTCATTAATTGCCGTATTTATGCATTATTTATTCGTTCTATATCATAGTGATGTCTTTATATTG
>NW_008577859.1:0-278 GCF_000257125.1 Entamoeba nuttalli P19
TGAAATTATACATAATAATATAATGATAATCAAATATTCATTTATAAAATAAGAAATAAAGAAATACAAAGTTGTTTAAGATTAAAATAACAATCAAAGAATATAAAAAGAAGAAATAAACAGAAGAAACAAGAAGAAAATTCAAATAATAAATAAAACAATGAAACTAATTATTTTAATGATTAATGATGCAATTAATATTCATTAATCAATGAATCAATGATTAAACAATTAACATTATATTAACCATTTATTTATTATTTCTTCTATTTTTGTTT
>NW_008577859.1:327-588 GCF_000257125.1 Entamoeba nuttalli P19
TCAATTAACACAATATTAACCATTTTTTTATGTTCTTCTATTTTTATTTCATTTATTTTATGAATTATTGTTTTTAATTCTATTTTCCATATTCCCTTCTTACTGTACCATCTATCTATTATGTTATTTCCTATTTCATTCTTGTACAATAGTACATTAATGTTCTAATTATTTCATTATATATTCATTAATCGTACTTGCTAATACTTCAATAAATCGTTATTTCTATTTAATTTTATAAATAAAAATAAAACAAGAATA
>NW_008577859.1:598-671 GCF_000257125.1 Entamoeba nuttalli P19
ATTTTTTAATTCTAATCCATATTCATTTCTTACTATACCATCCATCTAATATGTTATTTCCTATTTCACTCTT
>NW_008577860.1:0-546 GCF_000257125.1 Entamoeba nuttalli P19
AAATATATTCTTTATTTTATCTCTATTACTCTCTAATTTTTCAGATAATATCCTTGTAATGTGTTTATACATGATGCATTCTATGATGGTATTATAGTTATTATTTTTCAATATCTTATATTGTTATTCTTTTCAAATTTATTGTTTCACTTTCTTCTATTATTTCTTTATTTCTCTCATTTTCTAAATTTATTTTTCTTTCTTTATTATATATTTTATTCAAAAATAAAATTGTTTCTTCTTCTTTTGATTTATCTTTCTTTTTCTTTTATTTTCTTCTTATTGTTACTTATAATTTTATTTATATAGATTCGATTTCTTTCACTTTTATTTAATTCTATTTCTTTCTCATTTCTTTTAATAGTTTTATTTATTTTATTTCTTCATTCACGTTTATTCTTATTATTTTCTTCTTGTAATTTTCTTATTCTTAATATCCTTCTTATTTTATAATTTCATCTTATTAATAATTCATGTATTTTATTTATTTTACCTTGGTTTATTTCTCTTTATTCTTTTTTTATATCCTATAAATTTATTTTCTAT
>NW_008577861.1:0-201 GCF_000257125.1 Entamoeba nuttalli P19
TATAGAAAAATAATAATTCAATCTTCCAAACAACAAAAGATTATAAGAGAAAACAAACTCTAATACTCTTCACCAAAACAGTTGATAAAGAGAAGAGTTTCATTAGAATAAGCAATGATTTGAACAAAAGATGTTGTTTTAGTCATAAAACACCTATAATAAAGTGAAATAACAGACAGTCAAATCAATTATAATTTATTT
>NW_008577862.1:0-651 GCF_000257125.1 Entamoeba nuttalli P19
AAAATAAATAAACAATAATTAATTAATATCAAAATAATCATAAGAAATTGGTTTGTTTGTAACTGAATGAATATATTCAACAAATTTCTTATAATGACTTGAATTTAAATGTCTTTCAAAATAATCTTTATTTTCCCATCTTTGAATGACTAAATAATGAGAAGTATTTGTTGGTTCTTGACAGACAAGATAGCTAATACAGCCTTCTTCTTTTCTTGATTCATTTTGCATTGCAAGAATTTTAGCAAAAAGTTCACGATCTTCATGCATATGAATATGGCATTGAACAAGGTATTTCATTTTATATTTGAATGAATGAATTTTGTTGATGGATCAAATCTTTAAATATAACGTTTCAACCCTTATCGTTCGATTAGAACTTTTTTGATAATTTTTTATTAACTTAGATAGTTATTTCCTTATTAAAAATAGGAACTTCAATCCAATTTCAACTTTTTATTATTCCATCACCTTCTATTCTGATACTTAAGTTCATAAAAATAGGACAATTGAATTGTTAATCGAGAAAATTGAGCAGTTGATTCAAAAAAAAATTGAATTTTAATTGAAATTTCTATTTTTTCTAAACCTAAATCAATAATTTCAATTCAATTTCAATTTTTTTTTTGATTTTTATTTCTTATTCTTTCA
>NW_008577863.1:0-748 GCF_000257125.1 Entamoeba nuttalli P19
AAAAAATAAACCAGTGAAGTAAGTTTTGCAAATCCATGTTATTTCTATTTGCTATGATTGGGTCAATAGAAAATAGATAACCGTTATTCAATTCTTAATGAATTTAGAAAGGATAAATCCATTACCAATAAAAGTCAGAAGATTTAAAAACTAACTAAGAGCTAATCTCAGGATTTTTGTTGCCAATTTTGAAATAAAAACGAACAGACAATCTTTGATTGCATTCCTTATTCATGCAACCTACACTCTTTAAACCAGTCTATATTCCTTATCATACTCAATTTAAATTAATTGAACAATCACATAGTAATTGTATTTATCAAAGTATTTGTACTTCTGATTCTATTCATTCTCCAAAAATCCCATGTATAGAAGGGTCAAATTCTTCAATAACATTAGAGGATCATTGTTTAACACGTTTAACACCACGAAATTTAAGACTGGCAAATCTTATTGAAATTGATACTACACAACGAAATAAAAGAGTGTATCAATGGCTCCAAACACCAAAAAATGAACTTTATCCTATTCCATGTTGTTATTAACTTGGCTGTATATTGAATTATATTAATTTACTTTGTTTTTCATTCAAATATTTTAATATCATTTGGTAGATTAAATAAATCAAATCATTCCTTATTCCTTTAGATAGACAATATATATTTTTAGAATATTAAAAAGGAAATTTAAAAATTTTTAAATAAAAAATTTGTTATAAATAACATTATATAAAAAGAAAAAGAAAAAA
>NW_008577864.1:0-1752 GCF_000257125.1 Entamoeba nuttalli P19
ATATTTACAAAATATCTTATCAACAACTTCCACCAAATTATAAATTCTTTTCTTCATTTTTATTTTTCATTAAAAATAACAAAAAAACCCTGTTAAAAAAACTAAAAATAAAAAGAGATAAATGAGCAATTTGAGAGATACAATTGAAATTGATTCAGAATTAAAACGTAGAGAAAAAGGAATTGCAGAACTTAGGAAAAGTAGAAGAGAAAGAAGGTTAGAAGTAAAAAGAATTCAAGGAACAAACTCATTACCAGATATCCCTTTACAACAAACACTTCCAATGCTTAAACAAGAAAATGTTAGTGAAGCAATAGACTTGATATCAACACATTTATTTTATTCTAAGTTTAGTGATGTTTATTATGTCTATAATTGTATTGATTTAATATTTATTCATTTACAAGGAAGTGAAGAAGTTGTTTTTAAAATACTTAAACTTCTAACAAATATTGCATCTATTGATGGTTCTTTTGATTATTTATTAAAAGTTGATCATACTTTTATTATACGTAATTTATTATTAAGTCAAAACTCAAATATAAGAACACAAACAGCATGGTATTTATCTAACATCATATTAGATAGTGATTGTGTTTATCCTGTCTTTAAAAAAATGGGACTTTTAGATTCACTTCAAACAGGATTACAGTTATATTATCAAGACATTGGTTATTGTCAAAAAATTGGATTTTTAATTGGTGCAATTGCTAAATATTGTGATGAATCAAATAATGAATGTTCTATTAAATCAGATAATATGGAAGTTGAATTAACACAAAAAACAAATCAAATTACTACTGTAGAATTTAAACAATCTATTTCACCAACAAATAGTATTTATGAAGATATATTTCCATTATTATCTTTATTATATCCACGAATTGAAAGTATTAATACAACATATTTTATTCTTTCAATGTTATCTCAAATAGAAATCAATTTTAAAAAATTAGCAAAATCAATTCCAACATTATACAAAACAATTTCATCAGGACTAAATTCAAAAAGTCAATGGACAAGAAATTATTGTATTGCTATTTGTGTTAATATTAGTGATTTTAATCAAAAATATATGACTCGTTTAATGCAACAATCAGACTTCTTTAGAAATTTAAGCCAAACAGTTTATTTATCATCACCATCATTATTTGTTGATTTATGTTATGTATGTAGTAATATGATAGCAATGAATCAATCAGTTACTCCAGTTTTATTACAAGTTAATTTAGTACAACGAATGATTCAAAAGTTATCAAATTTTGATTTCTCTGAAAATACAGATTCAATTGTTGATATTAAAATAGAATTTGGATGGTTCTATCTTAATGTTTTATCTACTTCTCCTATTCATCAAATTGCTCTTATTATTTCAAATAATTTAACATTTAAAGCATTAACAATTATGGCTGAATGTTTAATTCAAAATTCTAAAGAATTTATTTCTATCTTTATTGATTCAGTTACAAAAATTATTACTGAATTACTTCATGATGATTCTGAACTTGCTAAAAATTTCATTGATATATTAGAAGAGTCTGGTGTTACAGAAAATTTACATAAAATAGAATATTCATCTGATGAACATACTATTGCATTGAACAATTATTTTTATGTAATTGATCATAATAACCATCTTGAAGATAAATAAATTAAAAAAAATAAGATTAATTATTATTTTTATAAAAACATTTTAATCGGTTTCATTTTCAGAATCATAACTACTTTCATTCTTATCATTTATTAGCTCTG
>NW_008577865.1:0-856 GCF_000257125.1 Entamoeba nuttalli P19
AATGGACAAAGGTAAATTAGCAAAAATGGAAATTGGATTTCATGAAGAATGTGGTCCTCGTCCACAAATGGAAGATGCCCACTTAATTATTCCTGATTTAAATAAAATGTTTAAAATTAAAGGAGATCAAATGGCATTATTTGCTGTATTTGATGGACATGGAGGTAAAGAAGCTGCTAAAGTTGCTGAAGAAGTTTTTGCACAAATTCTTGTTAATGAAACAGAATTTAAAGCTGGTAATTATGAAAAAGCATTATATAATGCATTTTTAAAAACTGATCAAGAAGTTCTTAAACGTTCAGAAGCTGATCATTGGACTAATGGATGTACTGCGTGTGTTGTTCTTTTAGTTGGAAAACGATTATATACAGCTAATCTTGGAGATGCTGAAGCAGTTCTTGGAATTACTAAACCAAAAGAAAAAGGATGTAAACCTGTTCCATTATCAACAAAACATAATCCAACTGATGAAGGAGAAAAAAAACGAATTGAAGAAGCAGGTGGACAAGTTGTTTGTGGAAGAATTAATGGAATTCTTGCTATTTCAAGATCATTTGGAGATATAGAATTTAAATATCCATATAACAAATCAATGAAAGATTTTGTTTCACCAATTCCTGCTCTTCAAATGACACCAATTGGAAAACATAATCCATTCCTTATTTTAACTTGTGATGGATTATATGAGAAAATGAATTATGAAGAACTTATTACTCTTACTTATGAATCAATTGAAAAACATAAGAAAAAAGATTTTGACGCTGTAGCTACTGAAATGATTGCTGAATCTTTAAAAAGAGGATCAATGGATAATCATACTGCTATTGTCGTCTTCTTTAAATGGAAATAATCATTT
>NW_008577866.1:0-953 GCF_000257125.1 Entamoeba nuttalli P19
TTAACACTTAATTAATTAATTTTTATTCATTGAAAAAAAGATATTTAAATACTTTTTTTATTATGAGAAGAAAAATAATATAGAAAATAATGATAAAACTAAAAATTTATTTAAACAATGAATACTAACCGTGGATTACTCATTGTATTAGAAGGAATTGATCAATCAGGAAAGTCATCAGCTACACAAAGGGTTTGTGAGCTATTAGAAAAAAAAGGTATTCAAAGTGTTAAACAACCATTTCCTGATAGGTCAACGGATATTGGAAAATTAATTGATGAATTTCTTCATGGAAAGAATTTACCACAACAAGTTGTTCATTTACTTTATTCTGCTAATAGATGGGAAGTCGCTCAAAACATTAAAGAAACTTTAGAGAAAGGAATTACTGTTATTTGTGATAGATATGCATTTAGTGGAATTGTTTATAGTATCGCTAATGGTTTAGATGAAAAGTGGTGTAATTCTGCAGATTCTGGATTACCAAAACCTGATATTATTTTCTTCCTTGAACTCTCTCTTGAAGACGCAGAAAAAAGAAGAAAAACAATGAAAACAGACCGTTATGAAAACACTGAATTTCAAAGTAAAGTTAAATGTGAATATGAAAAGTTTAAAGACTCTATGAAATGGACTGTTTGTCATGTTTTATTTATTTGCTTTTTATTATTAATAAAATAGTGTATCGACGCTAGTCAATCAAAAGAAGAAGTTGCGTTAGAAATTACTAGTATAATAGAACAACAACTCCATCAACTCTCTAATCAACCAATTAAAACATTAAATTTAATTTAGTTTGGTTAATATTGTTACTAAACTATTTTTTTATAAATTTTTAATGAATTGTATGTGTTTTAATGATATATTTCTTCATTTCATCAAACAATGATTAGTATTAATATATAAGAAAGGGGATAAATTAAACAAACAGAATTACAGACAAATAACTTGTT
>NW_008577867.1:0-519 GCF_000257125.1 Entamoeba nuttalli P19
CTAATTTAAATATGACTGTGTTTTTTATATTGTTAGGAGTATTCTATCTACTTTCTTTTAAACTATTTGTTTTATTTTTATCAATTTCTATATAATTTTATAATTCAATTAAAAGATGGTTTTATTCTAAAAGACATAAACTCATCTTTTGAAACAGACTGAATTGAAAAAGAGTTATGAAAATTACCTCAAAAACTGAAGCAAAAATTCCATTTATAGAATTGTTGGTTTATTTTTATTATTAATTTAAAAATAAAAAGATAAACAAATAGGAAGTTTTGTTATACAAAAGTAATAAAAAACCAAAAAAATAGAATGATTATGGTAACATAAAATTTTATGAGATGGACCTTTAAGTGTAAGTAATATTTCTCATTTTATTATTTGAAAACTCATGCCTCATTTGTTACAACTATAATTGTAAAATTTCAAGAGATTTTACTTAACAAAAAAAATTAATACTTCTTTATTAAATTTAATGGGAAATAAATAACAATTATTTAAGTTAGTGAGATTTCA
>NW_008577868.1:0-1595 GCF_000257125.1 Entamoeba nuttalli P19
ATTTTTAGAAAAGAAAAACGTAGAAGGGAGAGGAAAAAGAAAGAAGAGAATAACTAAAAAAACAAAAGAAAGGAATGAAGATAGGAGTGTATAATTTTAATGGGACAAGACAACAAGTTAAAGAATTTTTAAAGAGAGAGATGAATATAAGAATTAGAAGGATTCAAGAGATAGGGATGAATTATATATGTCAAGTAGAAAAGCAAGAAATGAATAAAGAAAGAAAGGAAAGAATAATCCGATATAAGGATATGGAGGTGAGAGTTGAAGTAATAGAAAAACAAGAAAAAAGGATAGAAGAGATAGGGAAAGAAATATTAGAGAAATGGTATGATGGAAGGAAAGGAATAATAGATATGTCTGGATTGAAAGAGAAAATAGCTGAAATAGGAAGTAAAAGAGAAGTAGATGAAGTATTTATCAAAAGGATAATGAAAAGTATTAGTGAAAAGAATTCAATGATTAAATATATTTGTCTTTCAGGGAATAGAATAAAAAGCATACAAGTAATTAATAATATTAATAAAAATTATCCAATACTTAAAGGGATAGATATATCAAATAATGAAATAGAAAGAATAGAAGAAATTAATATAAGAATAGAAGAAATTGATTTAAGAAATAATCCAATTAAAGGAAGGAATATTGAAGAAGAGATACAAAGAATAATACCAAATATAAGAATAATTAATGGAAATAAAATAGAGAATCAAATTAAATTTGGAATTCAAAAGAATTACATAGAAAAAGAAATAACAATGGGATATTTTTCACAATATTCAAGATTTAAAAATATTAAAGAAATATTAAGAGAATTTTTTGATAAAGAAAGAAATAAAATTAATGTTAATTCATATTATAATCCAATTCATTTTATTAGTATTAGTTTATCACCAAATTGTCCAATTATTAATCAATTTCTTCATAATATAAATAGAAATCATAAAAAAGAAAAAGAAATTAATGAACTTATTGGAAAAATGTTAAATTATAATAATTATTATTCTAACATTATTCTTCTTAATAATATTGAATATAATATGATGGAAATTGCTTTTGATATTATTGAAATTGGTCAAATTCAAGAAATATCTGTTTTTGGTATTCTTCATTTTAATAATCAACCTATTAATTTCACTAGAACTCTTCTTCTTATTAATAATAAGATTTGTAATGATCATATTCATCTTTTTAATAATGCTGTCCAACAAATCGGTGTTAATATTACTAAAAATTGTCTTTCAGCTATAATTAATACAGCATCTCGTGGAAGACTTTCTCATGATAATGCTTTATCTGTTTTAAGAAATGTTAATTTCGACATGAAAAATGCTCTTCTTTATATTCGTCATTTTCAAAGTCTTCTTCATCAAAATCATCATGAACTTACTTGTGACAATCGTTCTTCTCCTTTCACCTCTTATTAATTCATTTCTTTGTATTTCTTTTTTCTTTTTAATTTCTTACTTCATCTGAAAGAAAAATGTCTGAAATAAACAATTTATCTCATCAATTATTATTCCTGAAAAATAAATTATTTAAATTATAAAATAAAAGTACATCGAAAGAAAAGAAGAAAGATGAGATAAATGATA
>NW_008577869.1:0-266 GCF_000257125.1 Entamoeba nuttalli P19
TTTAATACTCAAAAATTGAGATGACACAAGATTAATGAAAACCAACTATAAGATTATAGTGGTTTTGCTTTTTTTTCTTTATTTTATATTCTAGTTATTATGATTTTACACATTCAACTCTGGCAGCACATTAGAAAAAGAAAGTTTAATGAGGGAGTGTTGGAAATGAACTTTATGACACCAATAAATCATACTAAAGAAACTTAAATGACCCCTTCTCAATATGAAGAAAATTCAATTGTGGATATATCTATTAATTGACCTTT
>NW_008577870.1:0-262 GCF_000257125.1 Entamoeba nuttalli P19
TAGTTAATTAAGTGTTAATAGAATTTTCATTTATTCTTTATTGATCATAGGAGATTAATCCCATTCCTGAACTTATTTTTAAAGAAATAATCCTTTGTTTAACATATTCTTTAGGATTTTGTATGAGTACAAGAAAATCACTTCTTTCTTTTATTTACTTCTTATTAAGGTTTTCTTAATTTTCTTTCTTGTTTGTTTCTTCTTTTAAAGTTTTAGTTTAATTTCTATTTAGTTTTAAATAATATCATTTTTCTTTATTCTA
>NW_008577871.1:0-395 GCF_000257125.1 Entamoeba nuttalli P19
ATCTGCTTGTCCAACATCAAATAAATGAATGTCAAGTCCTTTTTTTGCTTGAGCAAAAGAAAGTAAATATGAAGCAAGTAATAATAATGTAATCATAAAATTATTCAAATAATAATTTTTTAAGTTTTTTCTCGTTTCTATATATGATAGAATCAAATGGAATTTTAACTTTTTTGAAAATGAATATTCCACGAGATCTTTTTTCTTTGTATTATTTCATTACAACATTCTTTTTACTTTCTACATTTGTCAATTTCTTCTTTTTATTCCCTATTTTATTTGATGTTTCTTCTTTTTTGATGACGTGTTCTCTTAATAAAAGGAAATAAGAAAAAAAATTAACCAAAATTTGATATAAATAACAATTTTTATTAATTTTGAATTATTTAAAACTT
>NW_008577872.1:0-688 GCF_000257125.1 Entamoeba nuttalli P19
AAAAAAAAGATTAAGAGAAATAAAAAAAATTAAACATCATTTGCTTTTTAATATTCCAATGAAGATTGTTTTTTCTTCTTCTGTCATTTTACCTTCTTTAATTAATTTGTTTATTACATTTGTAACCATTGTTATTTGTTTTTCTGTTCTTTCTTTTTTCAGGGAATCAAGCCTTTGATGAGTGTCATTATGTAAATGTTCGCATTGACTTTCAATCTCAGAGACTTCTCGCTTGAATTGTGATTCTGAAATTTGTTGAGATAGAAATTTGTCTTGAAGGGATTCAATCTGTTGTTTCAGCTCATTATAATTCAAAGGAATTTTAGAAAATACAGTTTTAAAATCAATAATTGAAGCACAAAGTTCAGTGAATTTCCATAATTTTCCTGGTTTAATATATCCATCATTTGAAAGTAAAGGATGTTCCTGAAAAGATGTTTCTGTTATAACCCTGAACATATTCTCTTTCTCTTTAGAGAAAGAAATGATAAGGACAGAAGAATGATCTAATAACAAAGAGCCATAGAGTAAATCATTTTCAATAAAAAATGTTACTGGTTCTTGTTGTTGTAATTTTTTAGCCATTTTCATAATACTTTGGTTAATAGAAAATTTTTGACAAATCTCTTCAAGTTGCATTGTCAGTTATTATTTTAAGATGACATATATTACTTTTATCAAAAAAAAA
>NW_008577873.1:0-489 GCF_000257125.1 Entamoeba nuttalli P19
AATAAAAAGAATAGAAGAAAAAGAAAGAGGAATGAATAAAGTAATTATATTTATTTTATTTAATTAATAACAATCAGAATATAAAATAAAAGTAAAATAATATAAAAATTAATGAAAGATAAGTTATGTTTTATATCTCGTATTAAAAATAAATCCATATTATTATAGTTTATTTCATATTTATATTTATTATAAACACTAACCATAATCTCATTCTAAATATTTTATCTATTAACTTTTTATTAAGAATACGTTTATTTATTTTATTTATGTTAATAGAATGAATTTTATTTCTAGAAATCTACCCAAATGTAAAAAATAATACAACTTATTTTTATCTATTAACATTTTATGTGTTTATTTGTCTCATAAAAAATTAGTTAAATAAAATGATAAAATTAAATTACTTCAATTAGAAGTAGATAAATGCAATAACAATTGAGAGAAGAACAAAAGTATTTGGTGCAAGATTAAGATTAGAAGGTTTAT
>NW_008577874.1:0-233 GCF_000257125.1 Entamoeba nuttalli P19
GTTATTATTTTAAAAATTATTTACTTGATATATTCGAACCAATTATCGATGGACTATCTACTGGAGGTGATTATAGTGAAGAGTTTAAAATTGCTATGAATTTTCAATCTAAAGAAATTACTACTTCAGAAGATATTGCTGCTTATCAACAATCTCTTGACACAATCTCTAAGATTTTCTGCACATTAAATGAAGAGTTTATTAAAAATGCACAATATTTACCCGATTTTGTT
>NW_008577875.1:0-511 GCF_000257125.1 Entamoeba nuttalli P19
TAGAGCATATTGAAGAAACTAAAATAATCACTTCTCAATAAGAAGAAAATCCAATAATTTATTGTTATATCTATTAATTGACACTTTTTTGGAGATTTAAATATTGTCTTTTCTTATAATATCTTATTTATTTGTATTGACTATTCTCATAGTATTATTGATTCAACATTCTATCTGCATTAAGGTATTTGTGGTTGTAACAATTACTTTTATTTTTATTCTAATTGTGTTTAAATAAGAGTTTTTATGTGGTTTATTATTATGGTACAATTGTAATAACACGACTTTGACTATTGTTTATTTGATAATGAATATAATGATTATATCCATGATAATGTCATCTTAATCAATTTGTTGATATGAATTATTTCTATGTGATTTTCGTTGTAAGTTGTATTATAGAAATGGTGTAAAAGAGAAATAATAATAAAAGATTAAAATGAATATGAAAAGATAGAATCAAAAGAAATAAAACTAAATAAACAAAAGCACAATTGGTGCCAACTCATTT
>NW_008577876.1:0-745 GCF_000257125.1 Entamoeba nuttalli P19
CTCACTAAATGCAGGTGAAATAACTTGTTTATTTAATTTTTCAATCACACATTTCTTGTCAGTTTCTAACCCATCATTCCAATTTGCTGGAATATAAACTGGAGGTATTTTGATAGTTTTACTTATATTATACTCACCATTTTTCTTTATGAAATAGATAAATCCATTTGATGCAGATACTATAGAATATTCTTCAGGTCCTTCTTGATAAGGAATAGCCTGTGTAACAAATCCACTATCTTCAATAATAACTGGGAACCCTGGTATTTTAGTCCCAGTATTAATGTCTATTGATTCAATATAATGAGATTGTGTTGGAATAAGTACTTCCTTTCTTCCATCATGGTTATAGTCCGTAACGACTGGATTAGCAAGAACAGGAGAATGCCCTGTTGTACTTTGAGTCCATCTAATTTTTGGAGCAGTATGGAATAATTTATTTTCTTCCAGTAACATATCCATTACTTTATGTTCTTTTCCACCTCTAATAATTATTAATTTATTTCTTAAAATAATATTAAAGCGACAAACATTGGTTCTCTGTATTTTGATTTAATTTCTTCTACGTCTGATGGTGGTTGGATGTCTTCAATAAACTTTTCTTTTTTTTGTGTATTGTCATTATTTCCATTACCTGGAGTATTTTTAATATTATCATTAACTCCATTTCTTGATGGTTTTCTGGGGTCAAAGACACCCAAAGTTTGTGCGATGAGAATAGTGATAAGGAATATTGACAATTTCA
>NW_008577877.1:0-374 GCF_000257125.1 Entamoeba nuttalli P19
GACCTTTCTGAACAACAAATAGTTGACTGTGCTATTCTTGCTAAGGGATGTAACGGAGGAACTCTTCAGGCATCTTATAATTATGTAAAGTCAAATGGACTTATGGAAGAAAAGGATAATCCTTATACTGGCAAAGATGGAAAATGTTTATATGACAAGACAAAAACAAAAGTTTCTATTGAAGGACTTAGAACTGCTGATATTAGTGATGCTGCTCTCACTGCTGCTATTGCTGAAGCTCCTGTTGGTGTCTGTATTGATGCAAGTCAAATATCTTTCCAATTATATAAAGCAGGAGTTTATGATGAACCAAAATGTAAGAAAATAATGAACCATTGCGTTGCTGCTGTTGGATATGGATCTCAAGATGGTCA
>NW_008577878.1:0-370 GCF_000257125.1 Entamoeba nuttalli P19
TTTTTTTTTCCACCGTAGTAAGAATAATTTAACTCTTCGGTTCCCATACGTGATTTGAGAGCTTTCAATTTTGTCCCCTTTATAATATCTAAGAGTAATATTCAACTTAAACTCTTCTGCTACTTGTCTCAGTGTTTTCTTGGTGACTGAAATGCCCTTTATTATTGATCTTAAATGGGTCATTTCTGATGATGTAAGTACACCGGAGTGATGGAATGCATTAACAAAACAATTTTCTATTGTTGCAACCTCATCTAGAACATATATTTGATATTTTTTGAGGATATATTCTAACGGTTGCCAGTGTTCATCAAGATAGTAATTAAACACTGCTCCATCAATTCGTTGTCGTTGAGGAGGTTTCACTATT
>NW_008577879.1:0-258 GCF_000257125.1 Entamoeba nuttalli P19
ATCATTTTATCAAAACATTAAATAATGAAATAAATTTAATTTAATATATTCTTTATTTTTTATTCATTTTTAAATTATTATTTTAAATTTTCTTATTTCTTATTCTGTTAGATACTTTAAAAATAATATTTCTAGAATACTACTATTATTCATATCTATTTTCTTGTAATAGTTGTTTACCAACCATTATAAAATGTATTGGCTTTTTTATATTACATTTTGTGCTTGAGTATTTTTTTCTTTTTTGAGTTTAAATAC
>NW_008577880.1:0-1832 GCF_000257125.1 Entamoeba nuttalli P19
ATACACTGAAAATTAATTTCGTAATTTTTTTATTCATTAATTTATTATATTTACTCACATTTTAGACTCACTTTGTGTCATCTTGTGATATTTCTTTAATCAACTGGAATTAAATTTCGAATAATCACAAACAGCTAAAATAAGTTTTTTTAACAGTTTAAGAAATAAAAATATAATGAGTTATTTTTAACATTTTTCAAAAGTTAAAAAAGATACAATTTTAATGTAATATGATAATAAAAAACTACCAAAAAATAAGAAAAAACTAATAATGACATGCAAATTCCAATGTAAGTGAAATTCAACAATGAGAGCTTCATTTAATGAAAAATACAAAAAAACTTAAAATAAAAGAAATGAAGCTAAAAAATAATCATGTTCCAATCAGATACGGAAAAAGATTTTGAAGTCTTTACTCCACAATTCACAAACCAAGAAAGAGATTGTGCCTCAGTTAAAAATGAAGAACATATAGAGAGTAGTATTGAATCTGCTTCCAAAGAGATAAACCATCCATTAAATAAAAAAGGTTGTATTCCAACTAATACTACAAACCAAAGAAACCACATAAGAAGGGTTATTAACCAATCCTATTTTCTTGAATATATACATTCACTTCTTGGCAATATATGTGTCAATTGTGATAGGTATATTTCTAGTAGTTCCAGAAAGATAGTGAATGGACATACTGTTATTTTACAGGAGTTTCAAAAAAAGGGTGATTCAATTATTAATGTTGATGAAATTATTCAACACCAATTTGGATATAGACGATTAAGTGCTTATGAAAAAGGTGGATGGACTTTTAATTTCCTAAAAGACTCTCTATCTTTTTATGGATTTGAAATTCATGAGAAGAAAATTAAGAAAGGATGTTATAAGTCACAGTCCTTAAAAGGGACTTTGATTACCTCAATAACCATCCCCGATAAATACATTAGTCTTTTAATGAAAGCAGGTATTGATGTTTTCGGTTCCAGAATTTCTGATCAACAAATTGATCAGATTGTACAACATTTACATCTTGGTTATGAGAATAATCAATTTAATCAAAGAGGGAATTAAATTTCTTCATTTTGAATTGGAAGTTTATTTCTTTTGATAAAATAAAACATAAAATATAATGTAAATGAAACAAAAAATAAAAAATGATTTATTTTATATTCTATGTAGTGCCTATCAATGGAAAAAGTCATCAAGAAACACATGAGAAAAAGTATAAAGCAGTCACAACAAAAGAAGAAATGCATATTGAAAAAGATGTAGATGATAGAAGAATGAGTGAAAAGAGGGATTATTTGTGTTGATAGAAATACAATGCCTAACATAAAAACTATTATCATCACAATTGCAACATCGATGGTATGAATCATTTCACTCATCATCTCGTTTATATTCATTATCATATATATTTAAACAATAATTCAAGTAAAATTAAATAGTATTATCATAATAGAAACAAATCAAATAATAAAGCACAAAGAATGTGTAAAGAATAACAAAGTAAAGAAAAAAAAAGAGAGAAATTGAATAAATAAAAAGAATGAAGAAGTGATTTTTGAAGAAGAAAATGAATAATTTAATGAATGAAATTGAAATAAATGAAACATAATATAAACAATTGATTTTGATTGAACTAAAAATGAAGAAAGAGTAAATGTAGATAATATATTTAATGATATAAAAACACTGCCAGCATATGGAGATTATTAAATTAAAATGAGATAGAATTCACTAAGGAGTAAAACAATAATCATGAGATGAATTATTGAATCTATGATACTCAAAATAAAAAGTTCAAATATTGGAAATATTGTTATAATGCTTTTTTT
>NW_008577881.1:0-324 GCF_000257125.1 Entamoeba nuttalli P19
ATAAGGAAGAAACAATTAAAAGGATAATAAATATAAATAACGATTGAACATCTTCAGAAAGACGATATTGTTTTATTTCTACTGTATTTTTGATGAAATAATTAAAAGCATTAAATAAATTAAATGAATTTTTTTTAAATTTATTTTCAATAAATTTATATAAAATATGATAATTTGTATTTTAAATAAACATTAATTTGAATAGAATGAATAATAAATATAATGAATAATTAATGTAAGAAATATAAATGTTAAATAATATTTTATATATTGAAATATTGATTATTTATCATTATTCTTTTTATTTCATTTTATTTAAATTGA
>NW_008577882.1:0-1647 GCF_000257125.1 Entamoeba nuttalli P19
TTAGACTAGTTTGATTCTTTTTATCTATTAAACATAATTTATCATCATCTTTTCATTTATTATTGTTATATTATGTCAGATCTTTTTTCTAAATACTTATTAAGAACATAATAAATGAAATAAAGAATATTAAATTATAAATTTTATGGAATTATTAACTTTGTGATTCTGTACTATCATCTCACGTCTCAATTATTTAATAGTAATTAATTTTATTATTTTATTTCTTCACATTTATTTTTATTTATGTTTTATCATCATTTGTTTTTTGAAACATTAAAATTGTATGATTAACTATAACAAATACAATGGAATAAAAAATAAATAGTATTTGTTTTATTTAATGAATGACGTGTATTTAATAATTTCATTATTTACTAAACTATTCTCATTCATAATTTAATCATTTATTTCTAATGATAAATAATCATGATTAAACAACAAAATAATATGAAATGATGTTGTGTTTCTTACACTTTATAGATTAACAAGTGACTATAAAATGATAATAATAAAATGAAATGTATTTAATTCAATTCATTTACATTACAATGACATGTACAATTAATGAAATAAGAAGAAATAATAGAAGGACAACATATAGTTGACAAGACGACATATAAAAGAAATTGAAAGCACATAAATATTAAATAAACATATAATAAATATAATAAACAATATGAAAGACAACATTTAGAAATAAAAACACGAAATGTTTAGAGAATAAAATAAAGAAAAGAATAAATTAGTAAATAATACTAAATAGAGATTTGAATATTAGTAATAGTTTTGAAGAAATAATATCAATGTAAGGGAAATAAAACAATATTTTTTCAATGAATTGTTAAATATATAAGTTATTGGCTATATGATATTGACTGATTATTTAAGTATAAAAATTTGATATTAGTACAGAAAATAACAGAAGGTTTTGAGATAACATGAACAAAAAAATTTAACACAGTAATAAATATAAATTATTAAAAAACATTAACAATATGAGGAGTATACTTGGAATTTGAAATCATTTAAAACTATAGAACAAGAACTAAATTATTGAAATTTGTTTGAAGTTACAACCAATAAGTGTTATGCTTACAGATAATATGTTTAATAAGCATATAAATCCATAACTATTTAAAAACAGTGTTATTATATAAGTTAGATATTTGTTTTTTTTCTATTAATTATTTATCTAACCACATTATTATAATTTTTATTCAATACTTTTTTCTAAATAAAGTATTCTTTTTCATTAACTTATAGTAACTCATATTGGCTTTAATTAAATTATATTGTTAATTATTTTATTCATCTTTTTATAATTATGCTTAATCATTTTAATCATTATTATTCTTTTAAGCATACTATATTTACTTTAGATTAATAACATTGTTTAACTATAAATATAATTTGAAATTAATACATACTTCAATATCAAAATGAAACAAAAATAACTTAATTTCCAAAAGTTATGCAAACACTGGAATAAAGATCTGTCTTGCTTCAGTTGCATTACACTTTGATGCTACAATTTGGTAACTTGTACTTGTTGTATTAAGGTGGTTATTTCCAGTCCATGTTGATCTTGTCTCACCCTTTTTCCTTGCTTGATAACAAAGATCAATATCAAGTCGATAAGGAAGA
>NW_008577883.1:0-2078 GCF_000257125.1 Entamoeba nuttalli P19
TGTGAGAATGGCACGTATTTAACAAATTATGATAGTCTTAATAAAGCATATTTACCATATCATCATTGTCTTCAATGTCATGAGTACTGCCTTGAGTGTGAACAAGGAAGTGGCATATGTATAAAATGTGATTATACACATGCTTTGGTATCAGGTAAATGTGTAAATGCATCTGGAATTCTTCATTGTACAAAAATTAAAAATTCAATTTGTGTTTCATGTGAAGGAGGATATCAAGTTGATGAAGATGGATTGGTTTGTTTAGTGAAAGCAAAGTCTGTTGTACCAATTGCAGTTTCATTAGTTAGTTTAGGTGTGATAGTTGGAGCATTATTATTATTTATTATCATTATATTTATGGTATTCTTAAGAAGAAGAAAAATGCAACAAGAAAAAGAGATGCGAGTCTTTTTGATGAAACGATCAAATGTAATGTTTAAACAAGTACCAAATTCACCAATTTGTATTAGTAAAACAGTTTTACATTTTGATGAAACGAAGACTGAAATACCTGTAAATAAAGAATCAAAAGACCTTATTTGTATTGGTAATTTGGATAAAAGGAAATTAAAAATTCAAATGACATCAGTAGAAAGTTGTAAATATGAAATTAGAACAGACCCATCAGTTGTTGAATTAAAACATGGAGAAGCGTGTGAATTTCAAGTATTTATTACTCCATATTGTACGTGTTCTATTAATAATTCAATTAAATTGGTTTATTTGGATTATAAAGAAGGTATTCAAAAGGATATTGATATTGGAATTAATACTCAAACAGAAATGTCTCCATTTATTGATGCTGATGAATTAAAAGAAGATAAATTTTTGGGAGAAGGCTCTTTTGGTATGGTCTACAAAGGAGTTTATAGAAACATTACAGTTGCTATTAAAAAGATGAAAACAAATGATATAGATGAAATGGAAAAAGAGCTTGAAATGTTGAATAAAGTTAAGAGTCAATGTATTATTAGGTTCTATGGATGTGTTCAAACTAATGGAAATGTTAGTCTTATTATGGAATTGGCAGAATTTGGATCATTTAGTGATGTCATTCAAAAGAAGAATCTAAAAATGAATTTAAGAGTTTATTTAGACGCTGCAAAAGGTGTTGAGTATCTTCATAATAATGGAATTATTCACAGAGATATTAAACCTGATAACGTTCTTATTGTTAATAATAATATTGATGCAGATATATGTGGTAAATTAACTGATTTTGGAAGTGCTCGTATGATTAATATAATTAGAAAGAATAGAACGTTTACAAGTGGTATTGGAACTCCAATATATATGGCTCCAGAAATATTAAATGGAGAACATTATGAAGCGCCTGTTGATATATTTTCAATGGGTGTTATGTTATATGAAGCGTGCTCATTTATCAAACCTTATTCAAACAAAGCTCTGTTCCCAAATTCATGGTCGGTTCCTATGTTTGTCCAAAGTGGAAAAAGATTACCACAAATAGAACCAATTCAAGATGATTGTTTCAATGCTATTCAGAAATGCTGGGAAGCAAATATTGATTTAAGACCTGATGCTTCTCATCTTGTTCTTTTAGCAAAAGCATTATACCAACATTATTCTAACCTTGCCAATTAGTGGTTTATTAAATGTTTTGTGTTCTTTTATTTTATTATGAGAATATACTTAATCAACAGATAATATTATAAAAAATTCTTCTTGTTTTTTTTTTAAAAATAATTTATTATTGTTATGAAATTATATTTAATATAAAACTTTTGAGAATATGAAATTTATTTAATTTAATTTCAAACAAGGAAAATATTGCTTCTTAATTACTTAATTTTGTTATTTCTTCTTTTAATAATTTAATAATACTCTCTCTTGATAACATTGAATAAATAACTTAAATATTATGACTCATCAAAAAAATAGTTTAACCACTTTATAATTTTTATAATTGAATAATTTTTATATGTAACGCTCAAAGAAAAAGAAATAGATAAAATGTGTCAATTATCTTGTTTGTATATCTCATACACTTAAATACTTCTTCAAAGCATTGAATTTTCTTAGACTCTTTCAATAAAAAAGTCAATTATTAGATATAT
>NW_008577884.1:0-2509 GCF_000257125.1 Entamoeba nuttalli P19
AGAGAATTTACAAGAAATGAGGAATAAAAAGTCAAAAAATAAATATATCTTCATTTAGATTGTATGAATAATAAGAATGATTATTTCAATTTATTCATTATGTTTTAATTATAATTTACATTCATTTTATATTAAGAGAGAATTTAATGATTCAATTTCTAATATATTATCAAAAATGAAAAAGCAAAACATTAAATCTTTCATAGCTTAGATGATTAATGTTTGTAATATTTTGAGAAAGTCTAATTGTAATTAAGTGTATTTGTTATTTTTATTAATTTATTACTGATTTCACATGAATTATTTTATTATAATGTTGTTTCTCTATTTGACTATAATTTTATTTGTTATTCATTTATTATTAATTCATTTATTTTCATTTCATTGAGTGAAATTCTTTATTTCTATTATTTCTAATTTTGTTTTGTTTTTTATTTAGTATTGTTTGTATCTTGATTGTACTTTATTATGGTATTTATTTCTATTATAATAATACTGTTTATTTCTTTTAAACTTATTGTTAAAAAATACAAATAACAATGAGTATTATTGAAGTGATGAGTTAAATAAATCATATAATTAATGATGAAATAGTTATGATGATTATGGTGATAATCATTATAATAATGATTATTGTTATGACTAATGTGTTTATGTCAATACAGATAATACCTACTCTCACTCACTTTTCTATCACTTATACGTGTTGGTTGATATAATTTTCTCTTTCTTTTGTTATTTTTATAACTCTGTGATGTTTATTATAACCCACATCTCAAATTTAAAATAATGCAAGTAAAAAGAACATAATAAATTACAATTTTAATTATTGATTGAAAAGATTAATTTAGTTTCATGAATAAGAATAACGTTGGTGTATTTTATTACTTATATTTTATTGTTATATTTTATTCATAACCAAATAAAAATACTTAGAATGTTTAAAAGAAATCACAACATCTGATTAATTTATATAATGAAATCACCAGAAAGAAAACTACAAAATTATATTTAGAAGTATGATCAATAAATTTAGGAATGAAAAGATTAAATTTGAATTAAAATATAATTTGAGTTTATTCACATAAGAGATAATCGACTTTGTAAAGAAAATTATAGAAATGATGTTGATATTATTGATAGTCACATGTTTAATGAAAAAATTATTAAAAGAATAAGCATTTTGAACAGTTAAAAGAAGGAGAATGATATGTTTTTATCAATAAAACTAAAACAGAAAAGTTGTGGAATGAAGAAGAGTTTGAAAAAGAAAATTTGAAAAAAAGAAAAGTAATAAAGATTGTAGATGCTGACTCAGTATCTAGTGGTGTGTTAGAACAATTGAGCTTGTATGTGCAATTATTACAATTTGTTAATGAGGATATTTTGTAACTTTTGTTGTTTATTTTCTTGCTCAAACTTATTTCATAAAATGGGTTGTTAATAAAATTAAAAAGTTGTTGAAACAGATATATGAAAAATGAAGAGGGAGTTTATGATTTAATTTCAAATTGTAATAAATTAATAATACAATTTAATTGAAAATACATTAACAATATTAAAAGTCGAAGAATTATTTTTCTTGAGAAATAATGTGTGTTTTATGAGTTTAATTTACTTTAAACAATTTTAAGTGGTTTATGTGACGTTATCTTCTCAATATTCAAATAATTTGTAAATTATTAATATTTATTGTTACGATGCTTTTATTTCTATTAATAACATAATCCAATTTATTTTTTATTTGATAGTATACGCTGGTATTATTAGAATTATTTTTCAAATTCATATATTTTCATGAATTTATATAATGTTGAATATATATTTTCCATATGAACATATTTTCGCATTTAATAAAATTCTAATAAGAGTGTTCATTGTTTTATTAAATGATTTTCAACTTTTGATATGGATTTTTATTCTTATTCTGTGTGTTCCAATTAATAATTTTATCTTTATTATTTTCAAATACCATATTTAATTCTCTCATTCTTTCATTTAATAATATTATATATAATCAACTATTACTAAATCTTATTCATTAATGTTCTTTTATTCTTTTTATTCATTTTTATATTTGTGTATTTAATCATAATCACATTATCAATTATATTTTTAATTCATTAAACATTTATTATTATCGCGTGTTTCATTGTATTGATCATCTTTTAATATTCATTTTGTTGATTATTTTGAATAAAATTGAAATGGTGTTGTTGATTCTTTAATTACCACTTGATTTCATGATTTACAAATGAAAAGAATAATTTTGGCATGTAATTATATTTTACAACTAATTCATAATTATCTCTGAATAACTAGCTAAATATTGAACTAATGTGATATCATTAACAATATTTTATTTTTAATGATATAATAACGAGTCATATTTAATTGAAGTTATGAATAAAACACGAAAAAATAATGTTAATGAAATAAAAATAGTTGTGATAAGAAAAATAAAAAAGAAGAAAAAGGAAACGAAAAAAAGCAAATAATAGAAAAAAGA
>NW_008577885.1:0-4735 GCF_000257125.1 Entamoeba nuttalli P19
ATTAGACATAAATTAGTTGTTAAAGGTTCTGCTATCAGATTAACATAACAATTAAATCAAAAACACGATTTTTAAATAAATAATTTTTTACTCAATTTTTTATTTTTAATTAACTATACTTTTTTGTTTATATTTAAAAGTAATACGATAAATTCCTCTCTGTTATTTTATTTTGTTGTATATCTAAATTACTTAAAATTTCATAGGTTAAAGTTACAATTTTATTCATGTATAATGTTTTATAAAAAAAAATATAATACCTTGTCAAAAATTTACAAAGAATTTAATTTCTTATGATGAATTTCATTTTATAAAATATTTAACAAAATAAAATACCAAAACAAATATAAATGAAATGTATTTTATGGTAACAATAATGGTTTATTTCTTTTGATTAACAATCCTTTTAATGCAGTTTGTCTAGGACTTTCCATGTCTTTAGTTCTTTTGAATGTATTAATAGAAATTGAAGACGATGGAAGAGAATGTAATTTAAATAAATCTAAAGAATTTTTAAATGAACCAAAATTTGGATTAGTTTGATTCAAAGTTTCATGAAAGTTACAAAGAAATTCATTTTCAAAACCTAATTGTGGAATAGGTTCTGAAACAATAGAATCTACTTCATTAATGGTTTCGTCTATAATAGGTTCATCTCCTTCATCTTCTTCTGATTTAAAAATAACTTTAATCATATTATCAGGAATTCCTGAACTATCTAAATTCATTGTTTGACGACAAGAATCTTTATTCATATGTTTCATATATTTATTTCTAACTTGTTTATTTCCAATTTGTCCTTCTTCTATAATTCTAATTCCACTTAATTCAATTAATATTTCACTAATAGTGTCTTGAAGTAATTTTAAATTTTCTTCATTAAGAATACTTATTGTTAAACATTCTCTTCTTCTTTTTTCTTTATTTTCATCTATTGGTATTGTTAATTTTTCAATTTTAGGTAAAAGTTCATTTATTTCTTTTGTTTTATTTCTATCTCCTAAATAAGCTTTTGCTAATGTACAACTTACTTTATCTAATAATTTAATTCTTCTATCACACCATTTCATCATTACTTTAGCTATTCCAATAGCAATTCTTTTTTTTCTTGTACTATTAAATTCAATAACATCAACATCAACTAATTGATTTGGAATATCATTTATAAAAGGTGATGGAAGAAGATCAAGACAAACAATTAGAATTTGTGACAATTCTTTTATTGTAAATGAATAAACATTTTGGTTTTCTTCATAATCATTAATAATTTCCATTTTGCTCATTAAATTTATATCAAATAATTCTTGATTACATGCTAGTTTTGGAGAAAGATATAATGAATCAATAAGACATTCATATAACCCACTTTCTACTTCATCTATATCCATTCCAAGCATTCTCTTTTTTCCATTACTTAAACAGTCTCCACAAAAAGTATGATACCATCTCATTGTATTTTCTATATCATCAGTTAATAATGCATATGTAGGAACATCCTTTGCTTGATTAGTGATTTGAATTGCTTTCGTTAAAAGAATACTTGGTGTTTTTGTCTTTGGATTAAATACTAAACGTAATTGGTAATAACCAACATTTAATATTAATGAAGGTTTTCTTTTAATTTTATAAAAGAATAAGAAACCATCTGAATATACTACAGTATAAGTAACAAATGAACTTTTTGATTGAAATTGATTTGAATTATATCCAGAACATGTAAGTACATGAATTAAAGTATCATTTAAAGGATGGGGAACACAACGTTTTAATAATTTATTTTTAGGTATACTTAAATATTGAACAGGAATTACTAATAATTTACTCAAATCACAACAAAGTGAAGCTGTAGCAAATGGATTAATCCATTGAATTGCTTTACATTTATTGTCTAATTGAAGAAATCCAAATTCATCATCTTTTGTTCTAAATAAATGAACAAGAGAAGGAATGGCATGAGCTAATGGTTTTGATGGATCAACATTTGTTTTATATTTTAACATAAATTGTGGACTTCCTTTTTTACAAACAAATAATAATGATACTGCATCAATTCTAGAATAAACTGCAAAAAAATCTTCAGGATCATTTCTATAGTTTTCAGTTTGTAAAAGAACTTCTTCAACAGTACATTTGCTTGGTAATGTAGCACCCACCTGAAGTAATTTAGTTGGGGCTAAAACAAATTCATAACTTTCTTCTCTTAATTCTTTTACAATATTTTTTATTTGAGTATCTAATGATACTTTAATTTTAATTGGATAATTATAAGATTCTTCATCTGCTGGTAATAACACCCATAATATAACTTCTCTTGGAAGAAGCTTCTCTTCACTTTTATTACCATTAAGAATATGAATTAATGAATATTTTCTTTGGTGTTCAAATTCATATACTTTTTGTAAATTAAGCCCATTACATTTACAAATAAATTCTCTTGACTCTTTTTCTTGAGACATTTTAAATTGCTCTTCATCTCCCATTAATGGGTCTTGAATTAAACCTTCTATATATTCACAAATCTCTTTTGACCTTTTAATTAAATATGGTGTTTGTTGGTATTGAACAATTGTTTTAACTACTTTACTTAATGTTCTACATTTATCTAAATTAATTAACACAGTCTCTGTTTTATTTTGAACTGATTCAAATGCACTTACAGCTGAACTTGTCATATCTTCAGTAAAAAGTAAGTCAGTAAGAAACATTCCAAGATAAGGTAATGTTGCACCAACTGCTTTACGGTGGCATTCTCTTAAATTTTTAAAATTATTAGAGTTTTGAGTAATTTCTTCTAATTTATCAAAAATACAATTCCCATCTTCTCCTAAAAATCTTTTTGTTAAACGGAGACGATGAATAGATGCTTTAGAAAATGCTGATGCAATTTCCATCACTCCATTAAAATTATTTAACATAATAAATCCATTACCAACTTCAAGGATTTGTTTTGCAATAGAAACTCTATTACTAACATCAGGTGCATTAAGTAAAAGTCTTACAAAAACATCATTCATTGAGTTAAAATGATGAACAAAATTAAAGATGTTTGGTGAATTTATTTCTTTATCTTTTTTATTCCATGCATATAATTCAGGTGGTTTAATTGCTTTAAACATTTCCCATTCAATAAGTGTAATTTGTCGTGAAATCATCAAAGGGTCAAGTAAAAGAAAATTTGGAATTGATGTAAATAAACTCATACCAGTTCCAGCTGGTTCTTCTACTATTGTAGTAATAAACTCTTTTCTTTCTAATCCATCTTGTAATTTATGTTCAGCAATAGTGTCACCAGAAAGGTTATATAAAGAAATAAATGACTGTAATATATGAATTGTTTCATTACCACAACCATTCCACATTTGATTTACCCATTTTTCAATAATTCTACTAATTGTAGTTAATATAGATGATGTCCCAATATTATCAACATATTTATCATATAGTCTTTTTAAAACAATATTTTGTTCTGAAACACATCCAAATGTATATATAAAAGTATCTCTCATTTCTTCATCACATTGCTCACTTATGACATAATCAATTAATCCTTCTAATGTAGCATATTTAACAACATCCCCTTCTAATATTACTTTTCGATTTTCATATTTTCTTACCGTAGCAAAGTTTGGTCGTGATACTTTCCATGTTTCACGTGGTGAATTAAATGTAAGTCCATTTCTTGTTTCCATTTCATTTATTAAAGAACTGGATGTTTTGCCTTGACTGACTTTAGTAGTAAAAGGGATTGCATTACCTAAATAACTATTAGGTAATTCTGGAGTAACTGGTGTAGATTTACTTGTTTGATTAATGGTAATATTTTCACATGATTTTGTCATTCTATTACCATTTTTTGATAATAAATGATGAGACGAAATTGATAAATTCATAGGACTTGTTGGACTAAATTTCTTCGGTGATAGTGGTGTAGACATTCAATTAATAAAAATTGATTTTTATTCTTTAAAGTACTTAAAAGCTCTTTGGTTTTTTAGTCAAACCTCCAAATCATTTTATTTCTTTCTTTGGAAAATAACATGACGTTCATCTCCTTTCTTCTTTTTTGGTCTTTTTGTTTTTGATTTTTATCCTTATCTTCTATTTATAGAAGATTCATGTGAACTAATAACTCACTTTATTTGTTTCTTGTTAAAGACAAATAAATCTTTTAAACTCAAACAATAAACAAAAAGACATTTTTGTTACTCTTTGTTTATTTTATTAGTCACACTAACCTTTTCACTTAAAAAAAATTATAAAAAAAACTATTTAAAAAGAATAGAACTTACAAAGAAAAATTTTAATAGTTAAAAAGAAAAATACTTGAAAAGTTTCTTTATTAAGATTAATCATTCTTTGTTTATTTGAAAGTATTGTTACTAATTTTTTTACCCTGACTGATTTTACTCAAGTAATTTTACTTTTAATATTATTTTTGTTTTTAATATTAATCATTAAATGAAGAAATATATCAAGTAATTCAGTTAATACATATTCTTTTCACAAAAATTAGGTTTTGTATTAACTGTTTTTATCACTATTAAATTTCGTTATAATTTGATATTGATGATATTTAAATTTTTAATATTTATTTTTATTTCTCTTAATTTCAATAATTAAAATGAGTATTGTTTAAGAATATTATCTATTTTATAAAACACATTCTTCTTTTATGCAAAACTTTTTTAGAGAATTAAACAAGCGTTTTGTATTGTTTTTAAAAAGATAATATTTC
>NW_008577886.1:0-1098 GCF_000257125.1 Entamoeba nuttalli P19
AAAAAAAAAACAATATAGATTATGGTTATTATTTTATTGAACAAGAAGAAATTCCATTGTCCTTTTGACATAATTGAATTGCTAATGAAGTACATGGAAAACAATGATTTAATGATGAATTTGATATTACATTACAATAAGCACATTTTGGATCTATGCAATGAGAACTATCTAAGTCTTTAGCACAATTATGTAAATTAATTTTTGGATATTTAACTACAATATACCCACTACAGATTGCATCAATATGAATTTCTATTGTACTTTGATTATTATATTCAATAGATTTAATAATTCCACTAATCTTAGGTAAATGCCCTACTTTATCATAACTTAATGAAATTCCATCTGGTAATTCTGGGTCACATCTAAATTTTGGACTAAAACAATTCCATGATACAGGAAGTAATGGTAAATCAATTTCAATATTTTCAGTTATAACAAGATCATAAGTGGTGAGTGGTTTATTCATTTCTAAATTTCCATTAAATGGTTGATAAACCATTGATAATACTAATAATGCAATTCCTACTGCCTGAACTAAAACTAATGGAATTAGTAAAAATTGAGTTGGAACACAACTTGGAGCATTATTACTAATAAACAAAGTAAATGATAATGTTAAAAATGCTGCAAGACTATATAATCCAACAAAAATAAATACATATTGTCCAATAACCATATTACTTATAGCACAATCAAGAAATAATGAAAATAGAATAAACCAAACAACATATTGATGAATTTTCCAACCAATAAGTGAAGGAATAAATGATTTTCCTTCTTTTAAGAAGACTTTAATATCTTTCCAATTTAATGCTACAGCAAACCACAAAACAATAGTTAATGATCCAAAGAATGCAATAAGGAAATAAAATGATCTAAAGATAATTGGAATAACTATTATAAAAAATGTTGAAAAAAGACATGCAAAAAGAATAAATGGGGGTGGACCTAATAATGTCCTAATTTTGTACCATATTGGATTTTCTTTTTTCTTTTTATCAACGTCTTCTTCTAATTGCATTTGTTTTTGTAATTCTTTATTTTGATTCTCATTTTCTGTTTTTAATTTATATAAATGTTCCATTGCTTTAT
>NW_008577887.1:0-2437 GCF_000257125.1 Entamoeba nuttalli P19
ATTTCATCATTATTAATACATTTATGATGAATATTAAAATCAATTGAATCAAATTCATTTAATTGTGTAATTATAACATTAAAAAACAATAAAATAATAAAAACAATTAAAAATAAATACACCTTTAAAATTACATTAATATTTTTAGTTTAGTTCCTTGTTTGAAAAACTAATTGGAAATTTTTTCATAAAAGAAAATTGAAAGAGAGTATTATAAATAGTAGATTTTATATAAAAAGTTATTAGTTTTACCTCTTTAATTTTTTGGTATTTGTTATAAAATATATTTGTTATTTCGCAACTTTCAACTAAGATGAATGAATAAAAAACATTAAAAATAATAAACTCTTTTTCAAAACTCGAAAGAACTAAGAATTTTAATAATAAAGGGGATGAATATTATTATTAATGGAAGAGAACGAATAGAAAAGTTAATAGAAGGACCACCAACTCTAAACCCAGAAGATATACTTTATGATGAAAAGAAAGATATATTAGGGAGTGGCTCATTTGGAAAGGTATATAGAGGTATAGTTGCAGGGTTACCAGTTGCAATAAAAGTTCCTAATAAACAAGTACTAAGTGAAGATGAAAAAGAGAGTTTTATGAGAGAAATTGGGGTAATGAAAAAAGTGTTTCATCCGAATATAGTACTATTTTTAGGAGCATCAACTGAGAAGAAGATTATGATTGTTAGTGAGTTAATGGCATGTGATTTAGAAACATTACTCTATTGTCCAAATAAATTACCTGAAAGCTTAAAGATAGAACTAACACCTGAAATAAAACTAAAGTTATGTACAGAGATGGCATTATCAGTTAATTGGTTACATAATGTAGTAGGAATGGTTCATAGAGACTTAAAACCGGAAAATTTCATGGTAGATAATTATATGAATATTAAAGTGACTGACTTTGGATTTACTGTATTCCCAGCAGATGTTAAACAAGAAGAAGGATGGAAAGGAACACCTTATTATTTATCAAAAGAAGTTGTACTTGAAAATAAAGTAACATTTTCATGCGATGTTTATGCACTTGGATTAATTATGTGGCAAACATTTACACAAAAACAATTATTCCCAGAATATGATGATTTTGATGAATATTCAGAGGATGTCATTTGTGGTTCTAAAAGACCAGAAATTGATGGTTCTGTTCCAAAATTATTAGTAAAATGTATAAACAGTATGTGGGATGGAGATTATACAAAAAGACCTAACATAAAAGAAGTTCTTGAAACACTCCAACAAGTTTCTTTAGAAAGTGCATTAATAGACGATGAAGGATTAAAATTTTGGAAAAAACATTTTTATAATAACAAAACAGGTGGACTAATGTTAGAAGTTGAAAAACAACTCTTCTTTAAAGAACTTGGAAAAGAGTTAAATATTAAAATTAGTAGCAGTAGTTGTCTTTATCAATTGTTTGATGAAAAAATAATTACACCAACTATCTTTCAAAAATCAATTGATTTTTATGGAAAATACTTTAAACATACGTCTATATTTAATGAATTAGTTGACTTAACAAGTGCCAGTTGGTATGCCTTTGATATCACACGTGAAATTGCTACCTCTTGGCTTGACAAAAGACAAAATGGTTGTTTTTTGGTTAGGCTCTCTTCTAAAACTATTGAACATCCTTTTGTCATTTCATATATTCTTAAAAATGAAATTAAGCATAATCGAGTTACTAGAATAACTACTAAAAATGTTTCTAATAGATATTCAACGAAAAACATTATTAATGGTACTGAAATTGTTGCAAAAACTATAACTGAAATTATAAATAAGTGCATTGATGCTGGCATGTTTAGCACAGTTTGTCCTCATGAAAAGATTCAAGCCGATACATACTCTTAATTTCCTCTTTTAGTCATGTTACTTTTTTTATCCTTTTTTGTTTCTTTTTAGAACCAAAAAAAAGATAATTAAAAGGCAATGAATTAAGTATTAAGAGAATTGTTTCTATTATTTTTTTATTCACAAGAGACTAATCTCATTCATGACTCATTTTATTATTTCTACCTAATATGTCTGATTTTGATAGAACCAATGTTTAATAACGTTCATCATATTTTTAATGATATTATTTTTAACGTCTTTTATAATGTCTATTTTCATTTTTTTTAATTCTTTATTTAATCTAATACTTTCTATATTCATTATTCATTTGTTTCAATTTATTATTCAATTTATTTTAACATTTCTTACTTCTCGATTTTCTTTATTCATTATTTCTTTATATTTCTTTATATTTTTCATTTATTTCCATTGTTATTATAATTGAAACAGTTATTAATATCATTTATTAGATTGATTTTATTCTTTTTTTATCAATTACTTATATTATATTTGAGTATTTCTTTCTTTTATTATTTTTATATTTTATCAATGAATATTTATAATTACTTATTTTCATTATACTTAAATTT
>NW_008577888.1:0-1837 GCF_000257125.1 Entamoeba nuttalli P19
AAGAATCTTTTGATTCTTCCAAGAGAAACATTAATAGAAGATATACAAGTAGCAGCCATACCAACTGTACGAATTGGGATTCTGATTGAATTAAATAAAGATATTGTTGTAATTACATTAGCCAATTGTAATTCAGCTTCAGATAATACCATAGTAACAAACATAGATAGAGATAGAATAGCTCCTATTTCAATAGTAATAGTATAGAAAGAAGAACGTACAAATCCTACAAGAACAAGCCACATCTCTTCAATAATTCTCAACCACCAAATTCTTTGTTTCATTGGTTTCTCCCAATTATTGTATTTAATAAACTTAATATTATGAAGAATCTCTCCCATAAAAGATACTCTTTTATCCTTCACATGTACAAATTTATTATAGAGAAATCCACTAAGAAAACCAAATCCAAAGTTTATAATATTGAACACAACAAATACAATCAATGGAACATAAACCCATTTACCCATATATACATAGATTAAAACAAAAAGAACAATAAACATTACTGGAGATGCTAAACCAAAAACTGCATATTCAATATTTCCTATAAATACAGTTGCATCATTTGCCATTAAATTAACAAGTCTTCCAGGCTCTTCTATTCCAGAAGCATTTAATTTTAATGCTTTATCATAAATAAGACCAGTAAGACCATTTCTTATTCTTAATGCACTAACAAATATCCATTTCTTTCCAAACTCTTGAGAGAAACAAACAATAAGTTGAAATACAATAGCAAGACAGATAAAAACAGCAGCCATATAAGTTGGAGGATCTTCTTTATTTAACCATTTAACAATATATTGACATTCCAATGGAAATGCTAATGAAAATAATTCATAAATAGAAACGAGAATATAGGAAAATAAAAAGTGATACCATTCTTTCTTAAAAATAGCCAAGAAAAGACTTGGATGTTTTGAAAGAGCTTCTTTTTCCCACTTATTTTTTAAATCTGCTTCATAATCTTCTAATATAAGAGTTTTTGGTATTGGGCAAAGATCAGAAACTCTTAAATTTCCTTTTCTCCCTTTTAATAATTGAGGCATTGAAGTTCTAAAGAACAATATTCTAAAGAATTTAACAATAGAATTTGGAGTTTTGTCGTATTTAACAACATCATCTGTTTCAAATATTCCATCATCTGATGAAGTTGTATCTTCTCCTTCTAACTCAATTTCTTTTGGTTCAATAGATTTAAGAGACATATTTTCTGACTTACAAGATATAATTTTCAGTTTAAATAGTCTCCTTCATTATGTAAAGAAAAGAAAATTCAACGCCTAACAATACCGTATTATCTTATTTCAATGCAAAAATAAAATTATGAAATGTTCAATAATTGCACATTTTAAAAAACAGTTTATTAACAGTTTGTAATATCGTTTATAATTTTTTCCTTATTTTTAAATGAATCAATAACAAAAATTTATTATTACTCATAAAGTACTAAAAAGATAAAACATGTTAAAGATTCGAATTTCATTCATTTTTATTTGTTCATTGAAATTACTGATTGATAGGAATATTCAATAACTGAATATTTTTGGACATTCAAATTTTTCTTTTTCACTAGAAAAAATGTGTATATTAACAAGAAGAATATTCTTAGCGTCTATGTTATAATGGTATATGTTATTATTTTTCTATTTGTAATAATCTGTATTAGGGTTATAGGGGATATTTGTGAAGATTCATTTCATGTATCTTTTAATATTCATTTTTTGAAACTTTTCTAGAAGATTCAAAAAATGAACTTTTGCAGTTTTTTTCAACATGAAATGAGTATTTGAATAACAGAAATTTCAAAAGAATAAAAGAGAAAATACATCAT
>NW_008577889.1:0-2492 GCF_000257125.1 Entamoeba nuttalli P19
TTTCTTGTTGTTCTCGTTCATTAAGAGCTGTTTGATATTGTTGTTTAAAAATTTCTTTTTTTCTTTCATATTCTTCATTTTTAATTTTTTTTTCTTGTGTTGTTTTACTACTTTGTAATTCTGGTGTAAAATTATCTTTTATTGTTGTATTTTGTTTTAGAAGAATATTTCTATAAAACTCATTCATATCAAGTGGTTGTTGTGTTGGAGTTTTTTCTAAGTCTTTAAAATCTTTATAACTTTTACTTTCAAAACGAAGTGATTTTCCTGAATAAATTCCTTTCTTTTCTTCTTCATTTAAAATTCTTTCATTTCGTTTATTTCTTGTTCTTTCTAAAAAGTCTTTTCTTTTTTGTACTTTCTCAATAATTTTTGAAGCATATTTTGGTTGTTTAGTATCACTACATTCCTCAGTTTGGTTAATCATTTCATCAAAATCAAAATCAGGAATATCATCTAAAGAGGTGAGTTGGTGCTTTTTCATCATATTGTAATAAAGAGTTAATTTTTATTGAATAATGGAAGAACAAAAAGAATACGAAAACTAATAAAACGATTAATGACTTCACAAAGTATTACACAAACATGGCTTGATCTTTTTAATGAAGTTCCTGTTTCAGTTTTTGAAAAGTATGGAGGGTTTATTCTATATTTCTACATTATTTTTCAATGTGGATATGGTTTGTTCAATTATAATAAAAAAGAAAACAACAAATAAATAATTAGGAACACATTATTTAGTAGACAGATATATTATTCCAATTTTTAATAAATATTCTATTATATGTAATTATGTCTTTAAAACAAATTATTTCACTCCTCTTATTATTCAAACTGGAAGTTGTTTACCTGAATTATGTATTGGAATTCTTGGATTGATATTTATGAAATATTATAGTACATCAAGTTCACTTATTATAGGAAGTTCATTTGAAAGTGTAGTAATAATGAGTGGGTTATCAATAATATTATCTCATGATTTTATTGAAATAGCAAAAATTAGTTTTATTCGTGAAGCATTAATTTTATTAATTAGTATTTTATTTTATTATATCTTTGCAAAGTCTCTTAATTCACAAGATGATTTAAAAATTGGACAAATTCTACTTTGGTTATCACTTGGTGTTTATTTATTTTATATTCTTGCAATTTATTTAACAAATAAATTATCAAAAGAAATTGTTATATCAAAAGGTTTTCTTAATAATACAACACCTTTAAATATTACTGAAAATGATGGTATTCCAAATAAATTACATTCTGAACTACAATTATTTAAGTCTCCTGATTATAGTAATGTTTCTTATTCAACATCTCAATGGTCAGAACATTGGACAGATTTATATTTTGATGAATTAGTTATTCGAAAGGATAGATCACCTCATTCACCACCACTTATATCTATTAATATTGATGATATTAGTTATATTATTTGTGATAATTTAGACAATAAAATATTTGACATTTATACTATTGACCATAAACAATTTGGTTTTAGAAGTTCAAGAAGAATGGAATGGGTAGAATCTTTAAATAAAATGATTATTTCAAATTCTTTTGATATTGGTATTACTTGTAAAGACCTTTTATGTGAAAATCAAATAACTGAAAGATTAGTTGATGGATTTGTATGGAATATTTTTTATCCAATAATCAAATTATTTAAGATAACTATTCCTTTCAAATTATTTAAAGGAAGTTCTTTAATTAGTATTATATTATCTTTATCTTATTTATCAATTTTTGGATTTATTGAAATTTTATTATCTATCAGACTTCAAAAAATATTTAATTTACCATCTGATGTTCTTGCTGTTAGTATTATTTCTATCCTTGGAAATGGTATGAGACATTTTATTAATGCTTGGAATGCTGGAAGAATGAATTGTGGTAATTTAGCTATTATTCAAGGTTATTCTCAATCAATATTTATGTTACTAGTTTCATCATCACTCCCTTGGTTAGTATTTATTTACTTGATTAAACCTGTTATGTCAATATCTTCTACTTTTTCTCCAAATGTATTAGAATTTTCTATTGGAAGTTTATTCTTTCTCATCATTATTCATTTGTTATTATCACTTAATAATACTAATGTTGCTATTGGTAAAAAATTTGGATTTACTCTTCTTATGGTCTTTATGTTCTTATTTGTTTTGGTTCTAATCCCTCCTTTTCTTTTGTCCTTTTAACTAAAACACCCTTTACTCCTTGATTCTCTTAATTGAACTTCCTCTTTTTCTTTCTTTTTATCTTTTCTTTATCATAAATCTCTTTCATTCATGTCTTTCTTATTTTTATTATCATCAAAACTTTGAATTTATTTCATTGCTTATCAATTCCCCTCTTTTTTGTTCTTTTATTTCTTTTCTCTCTAATCTTTTTGTTTATCAATCCATTATCATCTTTTATTTCTTTTTCATTAATTCTTGTCATTCTTGTTTTGTCTCTTATCAACTAGTTTTTTATTTCCTCTCTTTTATTTCTTATTG
>NW_008577890.1:0-257 GCF_000257125.1 Entamoeba nuttalli P19
AAACGGGTTAATATTCCCGTACTTGGATAAACTGCGATGTGGGGACGGAGCAGGTTAGGTTATCGCACTGTTGGATATGTGCGTTTAAGTTGGTAGGTGTGAAGTTTAGGCAAATCCGGACTTCTTTAACACTGAGAGATGATGACGAGGCTCTACGGAGCTGAAGTAACCGATACCACACTTCCAGGAAAAGCCACTAAGCTTCAGGTTTATCTAAACCGTACTGAAAACCGACACAGGTGGTCAGGTAGAGAATA
>NW_008577891.1:0-2216 GCF_000257125.1 Entamoeba nuttalli P19
TAGTGAAATAATCTTATTAGAATTACAACACATCAATTTTAAATAAATGACATTTTCAAATTAACATACAAAGAAACAGAATCACTGTCTTGAATCAAAAATACATGTGACTTATTAATAAACATATTCTTTGATTCAGTTGAAAGTAACTAATTAAATAACAATGAAACATTAAAGAAAACAATTGCTCAAACACATTAATACCATTTTCAACATCACTTAGGAAAATAGATTTTGTAGAACAGAAAATAAGAAGAACAAGATTCATTTATTTCTAAAAATAAAGTCTCAATCAAATTCAATCTACAAAAATTGTTTGAATTATTAGGGATATTATTGATACAAAATATTCCTTATTATATTAATAGTATATAGTCTGTGAAATGAATAATTCTATGAAATGGGATAAACAATTCTTCATTTATTAAACAATAACTTAAAAGAAAAATGAACAATTGTTTCAACAAACTATAATTTCTTCCATTGCTGTAAAATACACACGAAAACAAAACTTCCAATTATAATGTGTTGATAAATAATAAGATATTTAATAATATGGTGTTGAAGTACTAATCCTATTTTCAAAAGTTACTATAAATGAAGGAATAAAAAATATAAAGAAAATATAAAACAGAAACTTAGTTACTTCTTTGCTATCAAAGCAAAACACCTTGGTGAGATGGAAGAATCAAATACCCTTTGACAACTTACTTCTTTACAATATTGTTGGAGATAAAGAACTCTATCAACAACAATTGATGATTCTAACACTGGTGCAATTAATGCACCAAGGATAATGAATGCTGCTCGTTCAACTAAGATTCCATTTATTGTTAGTTGATTAAAGATACTTTGTATATTCATATTTGGTTCTTTTGTGTTTAAATATTCTTGAATGAACGTCATCAATCTCTCATTATAAGTTTTGTCTCTATAAGTAAATGAAGTTCGTTTCTGAATATTCCTTAAAGCACTTTCAAAATATTCATGAAAACTACCATTCTTTGTTTTACCAGTTGGATGGTCTTCTTGTGATCCAAGAGTTTTATACATAATAAATTCAAATACTGCTTTGAATGATTGTTGTTTCATCATTTTAATAAAGTCATCTTTACTCATTTTCATTGGATCAGCAAATGTTGATATTTCAGAATGTGCTAAATGGAAATGAATGGATTGTTTAACAAATTCACTCATAGGAAAACCATATTGTTTTTCATTGACATATGTTTGTTTCTTTTCAAGTGGATTTGTTTTCCAATTGTCTATCTCTTCTGTTAATTTATGATAACAACAACCAACAGCACAAATCATTTTAATTTGAGGGATATTAATTGAAAGTCTTAATAATGTTGGAGTGAGATTACCACAAGCATGTAAACAAGTCATAAGAAATTCTTGTGATGAAGTTAATTTTTGAACAATTTCCATGAATGCTTCTGATGTAATATCACTTGATAAATATTCACTAGCGACTTTGACATCTTTCTTTGGTTTAATCTTTTCTATTTTAGCAACCTTTTGATTTCTATCTTTCATTGCTTTAACATATTCTTCTTTTCCTTCAATACCAATACATTCAATTCCCTTCTTTTGAAGCTCTTCCATCAAATAACCTTTTCCACTTCCTATATCAATAACACATCCTTTCCAATATTGGTTAATTAATGAACTTAATTCTTTACACTCATATCCCTTCTTTTCATTCATCAATATCCATTGTTCTTTCTTTCCTTCAATATTTCCTTTAGGATATAACAATTTACATTTATCAATAAATTGTTGTAAACTTAATGGTACTTCAATATAATATTTTTGTGGAATACTAGCTTTAATTTCTGGGTGAATTAATGCAAAGATATTTAATAAAATAATATCACTTTGTTCAGGGTATTGTTTTCCCATTGTTTTAATCAAATCAAAATATTGATTCCTCCATTCTTCATTTATTCTTTCATAAATTCCATTAATTAATACTCTTGTAGGTTTTTCAGTATTTACATATTGACTTTTATTGTTATAATTATTTACACTAAAACAAACTTCATTTTGATTTAAGAAATTAATCATTTCATTTTCATATTGTTGATAAGTTTCAAATGAAGAAGGTAATATTTCATGTTGTGAAGATAATAATTGCATGATAGAAGTTCAAATCAGAAATATGAGTTTTTAAAAAAGACTTTTAAAAAGAAGAAATAAATAGAAAAAAAAAA
>NW_008577892.1:0-419 GCF_000257125.1 Entamoeba nuttalli P19
TTTTTTTCGTTGCCATTTTATTCTCTTTTTTACTTTCATTAAACTAATATTTGAAATTCGATTACAGAATAGTTATATTAATCTTTCATTAGTACATTATTTCATTAACATAATGAAATATCAAATGATAGAATAATTTAAATGAAAAATGATCAAACCAATTTTATCAGGTGAATGAAATAAATATGAATGAGATGTTATAATCATCAATATTCAATATAACACATTGAATATATTGAATAATGTTAAAAGAGAAAAAGTTAAATAAATACTCTAAATGAAACATACAGAAATGAATGATTGTGTTCATTCTAATTTATCAAACAAAACAATTATACAAATTTAATCCCAATTATTGTATTAATTAAATGAAAATCATCATTTCGTATTTTCATCAAAAAAGAATTTGAACAAAAAAA
>NW_008577893.1:0-329 GCF_000257125.1 Entamoeba nuttalli P19
CAAACAAGAATAAACAAGAAATGACAAATATAAAGAAGAATTAAATAATAAATTAAGGTTTAACGATTTTAACCCATTGCTCAGGTGAGGAGTTCTTCCTAACCTTCATCTTTCGTAGAATTTACTTCTTATTCTTCTACATTTCTGTATTTTCCTGAATATTCACCACGGTATTTCATATTATCTTTCATATTTGTTATTACAATATCTTTTACCATTATTTCACATTGAATTCTGATTTTTTACTTTTTAATATTCTAACTGTCTTTATTTATCAATCCTCCTACTGTTATTACCACTGGAATGATTATTACTCTTATTATTATTTC
>NW_008577893.1:339-836 GCF_000257125.1 Entamoeba nuttalli P19
ATTCTTATAATTTCATATACTTATTTATTTTCTCTGTAAATGCTTTACTTATATTCTTATCTCTTACTATTGTCATATCTATGATTAATGCTCCTTTTTTAAATCTCTGACATAAATAACTTGTTTTTTATTGAAATTTCCTGTTTCTATTTATTATTTCCAAATCATAAATATTTTATCTTTCTCTATGCTTCTTGAATTTTTTCCTAATTCTTCTTTTCATAATATTAATTTCTCTGTATTTTCTTCATCTTTATATATTTCTTATTTCCTCAGATTTATATACTTCTTATTTAATTTTTAATGCTCTCCATATATATTCTCTAAATAGGACAAAAATAAAAATAAAACAAAATATTTTTTGATCAAAAAAGAAAGTGTAGTTTAGAAAAAACTTCTTTCATTCTGTAAGCTTATTTCACTTATCCATTATTTCTTTTAAGTTCTCTACAGTTTCTTTTATTTTCTCATTTACTTGTTTCTCTTTATCATTTACT
>NW_008577894.1:0-1278 GCF_000257125.1 Entamoeba nuttalli P19
ATATTCATTTCCTTTGTTTTTAGCATCTTAATACCAAAAAGTTTTACTATTTCTCAAATTCATTATTGATTGAAATTTATGAGAAGTTGTTATTTAATTGTTTATTGTACAATATGCTGTTAATGTATAAGACTTAGTATACAGTGTTATGGAATAAAAGCATTTGAAATATTATGATAATTGAAATATTTTAATTAGTTGGTTATTTTCATTTTGTTTAAAGATTTCAATGGAGGAAATAAATTGTAGTCAAACCACAAAACGTCATTTGAAAGTTTGATACTTTTTATTCTTTTCATTATTGATATCAGTTATAGTAACTATAATACTCAACACTATATCTTTTAAATGTTTTTTTTTTGAAAATTTATATGGAGATAGTCAATTTAAACAATAATGTATTACTTGATAAGGTTTTAGTTTTAATATCTCTTTCATTACTTCTTTTTAACTGGTAACATTTGGTGAATATATTTTATATAATTAATATATTGTTAACCAGAGAGATTTAGTAGAAATTTGATAATTACAATAGCTTTCTTTTTGGTGTTTGTAATCCATCTTCCATCAAAAATTCAATGAATTATTAATGTTCTATAGTGGGTTGATTTATTGTTGTTCATTATATTAAATTCTTCATCAAATATTTTGGTTGGTTTTTCATCATATCTTCTTTTAATTCATTTTCAATCTTTTGAGTAATAATGTTGATTATTTCTTCTAGGGAGATTAGAAACAAACTGTAGTTTACTTTTTGAATGATATTCATCATTCATCTTTCTTTTCTGTGTTTTTGAAATTCATTTTAATAGATTGGTTCAACAATTTCTTTTTAATACGTTTTTAAAGTGTTTGAAAAAGTAATTCTACCATTTTCAATTCTTAATTGTATGGTTTTGTCAACACAGTTAATAAGAAGGAAATACTACTTGACTAAACAGTAAACAAGCGTTATTAATGTCTTAAATAAGTGTAAACTATAGACTAGCTTTTTAATCATTTAGTTGTAATTCAACGTTTCTTATTAATTATTTTAATGTTTTTAATTTCTTTCATCTCATTGAACTGAACTAATACTCACTATTAAACAATATTTTATGTTATTTCATTACTCTTCTTTTATAATTTGATGTTAAGACATATTCATTATATAGTTCTACTTCTTTCAATAATTATCTTGTTAGCTTTGTTTCATAATGATATACTTAATTTATTACAATATCATAATCATTGAATTAATACATATACTTTACTATCTTTATCATTCTTTATTCTATA
>NW_008577895.1:0-11143 GCF_000257125.1 Entamoeba nuttalli P19
CTCTTTTTCTTTTCTTTCTTTTTATCTTCTCTGCAGTTTACTTTTATTCTTTCTTCACCATATCCAACTTCTTATTCTTTTTATTCTTTTATATCTTTCTTTCTCTTCATTTCTCATTTATTTGCTTTTTTTCGTTGCCCTATTTTTATAAGTCATATAACTTATTAAAACAATAAAAATACAATGCTATACTATTTTATGTGTTTTTCATAGATGACACTTTGTGCTATTTTGTGTTTTTAACATATTTACTTAAATTTTTATTTCCTTTCATATAAATACTTATCTTCTTAATGAATTTGTTGATTTAATTATATGAATATATATTGTTTTTGTTTATTAACCTTTTATAGTTATATTAACAAAGCTATTCTTTTATGTTATTTTAACATGATAGTATTAATTAAGTAAGCGTCTAAAATTTTTAAAGAATGTATTTTAATTAGATTATTATTAGAATGGAGTCTATTCAAAAGATAAAATACTTTTTTAAAAAGTTTAAAAGAATGTGAATTATATTATTATTAAACTATTGACAAATGCGCTTGTTATTTACATGATATATTATACCCAAAGTCAGTAAATAATATTATAAACAAGTCAACAAAGTTAAAAAACACTTATAAATACTTGATTAATTAAAATAAAAAACACATCTAAAGAAAAAGGAAATGATTTGAGATACTCAATTCATTGTTTAAACAAATAAAAAGTTGAATAAAAATAGTTTAAGAATAACAACAAAATAACAAAATTGTTGTCTCAAATTAGTTTAATTAACATATTTTCACTTGTAGAAACTAAGTCAGAGTTAGTCAAAGAAATAGAAGAATAGTTTCTTCTATTATTTTGTATTAATTTTTAATGCAACAGAAATTTAGTATTTTATTTTTAGTTATAAGTACGTGGAACCACTCTTTGAATAATAAACAACATTGAATAGAAATGCCATTAAATGAAAATCTAAAAAATCACTCTCATTTACTCAAATGGAAAGAAAGACAAAAGAAGAATTAAAAATGGATATGGTAAGTGAAAAATTAGGCAAATACTTGTTACAAGGATGGACCATGTTAGGTAGTTGTTGTATAAATCATCCAACTGTTCCTTTAATGAGAGAAAGAGGTGGAAAGAAATGTATTTGTGTACTTTGTGATGATAAATATTATGTTGAAGATGGTAATAACTTATTAATGTATCTTACAAAAGGACAAGACGATGAGGTTATTCCAGAAGAAACCAAACTTACTTTAAATGAGAAAATTCCAGAAGAAAAGAAAGAACCCATTCATCAACTAAAAGAATATACAAGTGAAAGTGATGAAGATGATGACGATGAAGAAGAAATTGCGTTAATGATGGCAATTGAAAAACAAAAAGAACAACAAATAGGAAGAGGAAAAAAGAAAGAAGGAATTGACTCTTACCAAAGAAAAGGAGAGAGTAATGTTTCCGATACAACAAAAGATGTTAGAAAGGCTCCTCTCAAATTATTTACTTCAACAAATACAAATAATTCAAAAGACATGCAAATATGTATCCTTGAACATAAAATTGATGAGTTAGTTAAAGAAATTGAAGTTACTAGCCCAAAGAATGCTGATTTGATAAGTTCAATGTCTGTTGCAATTCAACAATTAAAACAAGCAATTTCTTCTCTTTAATTATTCATATTTTATTGAGTTGAAACGAGTGAAACAAAATAAAGATTTATTGAATTACTTTTTACTCTACTTCTATTTGGTTTGAATCTCCAAGAGTGAAGTATTGAGAAGAAAGAAATCCACCAACAGAATTATTGTTAGAAAATGCTCTACAAATAAAAAGACCTTTATCATTTGGTTGTAAAGGAATGTGAATAATATTATCAACCATTCCTTTAGTGTCTTGGTAGTGTACGTATTTTCTTCCAATAGGACCATCGACAGTATATAATCCAACCCAAGAAACTTTGTCAATTGGACCTTGTGATAAATAAACAATAAGCTCTTCACTTTGTTTAGAAACAATCATTTTAACTGGGTTTACATCGATTTGATTCAAATTAATTGAGGTTGAATGTTCTGAGTCAAAATATTGTAATTCATATTCTCCATCTTCAAGACTTAATTTCCATATAAAAGAAATACTTTTTCCTATTTCCCTTTTGTCTTTAACTAAATTTTCATTATACCTATCAACAATTTGTAAGAAATTATTTTTGAACCGTTCATTTCTATCAAAACTTGCAGTAATAATACAATCGTTTCCATTAATATTTATTTTAACATCATATTTTAATTCCGTTTGGATTAATTCTTTAATTTCTTTTTGTTCAGTTTCATTACTAATTTCTTTTTCTTGTGACGCAGTTAAAATAACTTCTTGTTCTTCCATATTACTTGGAGGAAGGGTTTTTTCTAAATCATCCTCCTTCTCAGTTTTTGTAATGTTCTCTTCTTCTTTTCGAGGCAGAGGAATTAATGGCTTAAGTATATACATTGGTGGTTGATATTTTATTCTATCACCATTGCCTACGTTATGGACATTGACATTTTCTTCTTTAGGAAGCTCTTTATTTTCTTGTTGTTGTTTTTTTTCATCTTCTTTATCTTTCTCTTTTTGTAATTTTACTAGTTCAGTGACGGTATTATTTAAATTTCTTCCACATAATTGATAAGTTTTTTCAATGTCTATATGTTGAAGTTTTGGAAATGCGTAATATAACTGGTTAATATCAGAATTGTATTGTTCTAATAGTTCATTTCTTTGGTTTGGTGTGAGGCAATTTACAACTGATGGGTGAAGAGCTAAACGAGGTTCTAATGTATTATCCATTTGATTTAATTCTATCCTTTAATTTCAAGTTCTCATTTAATCATCCAACCAATCTAATGAGGTTTTTTTTTGTCCTTTCATAACTAATGACTTTTCTGTGATTTTAAATAAATAAAAAACCAAATAACTTAACTAAACCATTTTTTAAAAATAATATTATTGTGTAATATAAAGCAAAAAAATAGTAAAAAAACTATGAATAAGTTCAATGAATATTCGTGGTATTTGCAGGAGTGAAGATGAACTAAAAAGACGACAAAAGAATTTAAACCAACTCAGAACAAAAAGAAGAGACCATTTTCTTCAACAAAGAAGACAAGAAGATACTGAAGAGACCTTTGTTGAACCTTCAAATTATTTTGAATATCTGCATGAATGCAAAACACGATTAACTAATCCTCAAACATTATTATCAGATAAAACAAAAATTGTTATTAACTTAAGAAAATGTGTTAGTTCAAAACAATACATTCCAATTCAAGAAATGATTGAATGTAATACTTTTTCCATTTTGTTAAAATGTATGACTGAAGAACAAAATGATGAAATAAAATATCAAATCGCATGGTTTTTCACAAACTTAGCAGTTTCACTAGACTCTGAAACGTCAGACCTTATTGTTCATTTAGGAGTAATAAAAGTGTTATTACATTGTGGGTTAACAACTCAAAAAATTGAAACTTCTGTTCAATGTTTATGGGGAGCTACAAATTATGTTATTGATAGTAATGATTGCAAAGAAATAGCTTCAGCAAATGGAATTTTTACATTATTAAATAGAGTAATTACAAATGATATTAATAATGTTCATGCATATTGGTCATTATCTTCATTGTTACGAACTTCTGATTGTATTACACCAGAATTACTTAATACTTTTATTCAGTACATTGCTTATGGATTGTCAAGTAATAATGATCCTATTATTGTTCATTGTATTCGTTGTGTATTTTATATTGGAAGAAATAAAACAGGATTGATTAAAATGTTTAATTCTTCAATTTTTATTCGATGCTTTTATTTAGCTTCTTCAAATAATCAGTCAATCAAACAATCTTCATTTAAGTTTATTCAATGGGTATCTTCTTCAAATGATGTTGATTTTATTCAATTATTTGATATAACAAACATTATTCCTTATTTTATCGATATGTTAAAAGAAATTCCTCTTTCTTGGTATCATAGAATTATTATGTTCACTTTTAGTAATTTAGCATTAACCAATGACAAGTACATTGAACAATTTATTGACAGTGGTACTTATTATATTGCTATTCAAATTATTATAAATTCAACAGCACCAGAAGAGGCTTTAATTAGAAAAGAGTGTTTTTTATTCATATTTTATTCAATTCAACAACATTATATACCATTATTAGACCATTTAATACAAAATGATTTTATTATATCCATTTTTAGTAAAATCAAATGGACTGATAACGAACTTGTAGCACAATCAATTTCAGCTGCTGAAATTCTTATTCATAATGAATCACAACTTTATCAATTTATTGATCAATTTAGAGAAATTGGTTTTGATAAAAGATTACAAGAAATAACAGAAAATTCAGATAATGAAGACCTAGTGGATAGAGTAAGTACCTTATTATTGGAATATTTTGATGGAGAAGAGCGTGATGAATTATCGTTATAATCTGATTTAATTACAATAGATTGTCTACCGATTAATTGATAAATAATTAAAATCTTAGTTTTTGTTTGATGTTTTAAAAAATGAAGAAATATCAAAGAGTTTTTTTTAAAATAAAGAAAATGGAAGTAATTATAAATTTGTTGTTTTAATTTAATATTATTAATCATAGAAATATGGAATATTATAATAACTTAATAACTTTCAAATAAAAATATTGATTGTATAGAATTACTTGTAATTTGTATTACAAAAGAATAATAACATATTGTTACTATATAATAATTAAATAAGAAAATAATATATTCACTTTTAAAGGTTGAATAAAGAAGAAATGAAATAATTATAAATTTTTTAATTCTATTTTGTTTTAATAGACTAAAATGTAATTAATAAGAAATTATTTTTATATTATACCTTTAATTATTTCAAAATAATATTTTATTGTTATTCTTACAAATATTGATTTGATTTATTTTTATGTTATATCATGTTTCAATAAGAATTACATGAAACAATCATAACTCAGAAACTATTTTTACTGACTTAGTTTTTCTTCTTACAATTATACTATTTAATTTGTTGATATTATGATAATTATGTTAATGACAATCTTTTAATTAAATTTATTAAGAATTATATAACATATTTTTGTTTTTAAATATAGAACATTTCATAAATTTAAATGTAAGAATGAATGTATTTCTATTATTATTATAACTAAACATAATTCCATCTTGTCAATTATAAAAAAAATTATTGAGTGAATATGACATTTCAAATTCACATATATTAATTTGTTAACAGTTGATTTGATTTTTATTTTGTTTCGTATTTATTTATAATAAAGAGATTGTTGTTATAAAGTCAGAAGTTTTTGATGAGATATGAATATCATAATATGATAAGAAAGTTTTATGTAAGAAAATATAAATGAGTGTCAATCTATTAATTTTTTACTTAGAAAAACTTATTAAAAGAATTACTTATTATTTTATCCCTTCCTTTTGAATAAAAATATAATTACTTTTGATAAGAAAAGACAATAATACGAAAAGAAAAATATATGAACCAGAAAAATAAATTATTCTTCATCAGCAGTATCTGAAGTCCAAAGAGTTAAGTTATCTCTTAAGAGTTGCATAATAAGAGTAGAATCCTTATAAGATGATTCTGGAACTTCATCAAGTTTGGCAATTGAATCATCAAATGCTTGTTTAGCGAGTTGACAGGCTTTGTCAGCATCATTCATAATTTCATAATAGAAAACAGAGAAATTAAGAGCAAGACCAAGTCTAATTGGATGAGTTGGTGCAAGATCAGCATTTGAAATTTCTGTAGCTTCAGTATAAGCAGCAAGAGATTTATCAGCAACTTCTTGTCTCTTTTCATCTACAGTAAATTCAGCATAATATCTATAATAATCACCTTCCATCTTCTTGTAGAAGACTTTGCTTTCAGAAGTAGAAGCATTTGGAAGAAGATTTTCTTTAATTACCTTAAGAACATCATCACAATATTTAGCAAGTTCGTCTTCAATTTTAGCTCTATATCCCTTAATAATTTCAACGTGTTTGTCATTTCCTTTAGCTTGTTCTTTTTGTTCAAGAGAAGTAATAATTCTCCATGAAGCTCTTCTAGATCCAATAACATTCTTATAAGCAACAGAAAGAAGATTTCTTTCTTCAACTGATAATTCAGTGTTAAGAGCAGCAACTTGTTTCATGTATTGAACCATTTCATCATATCTTTCACTTTGTTCAGCAAGTTTAGAAAGGAAGACACAATCTTCACGTGATTCAGCCATATTTATTTCTATTTGTTTATTATCAGTTCTTCCTTAAAAAGTTCAGGGTTGACACGTTGATCTTTCTTTTTTTTTTCTTTTTAAATTTTTTTATAATCTATTTTTAATAGTTTTTTCCATTATCTCTTTTATTATTCTTTATTCCTTTTTCAGTTCATGATATTTTTAGAATTATTTCTATTCTGAGCGAATCTAAAAATACACTGAATTTATCTCTCTTCATTTATTTTTAGGATTTTTCAGATTTTTTTCATTATTCATTTCTGATGTATTTTTGTGGGTTTTTCCAATAAACTTCAAAAATAGTGACGCTTTTTGAGGTTTTCAAGATTTATTTAAAATTCAGTTCTCTTTGAGGAATTAAGAAAAAGAAAAACATTTTGTTTATAATAACAATTTATTTTTATGAAAGAAGAAAGAGAAAAAAACAAAAAAAAACCCTGAAAAAAGAAAAAAAAGAACATCTAAAAATTCATATGAGTGAACGACCCAAAAGTTTTTCTCGATATTATCGTGATGTATTAGAACATAAAGAGAAGATATTCTATGACTATGAAAATGTTACTGTTGAATGGGGAAATCAAGACCCTTATCAAATTGTACGTAAAATTGGAAGAGGAAAATATAGTGATGTTTTTGAGGGTGTTGTGGTTGAACAAAATGTTCCATGTACTATTAAAGTGTTAAAACCAGTGAAAGCAAAAAAGTTTAATAGAGAGATTTTAATATTACAAGACCTTCGAGATGGACCAAATATTATTCAATTATATGATGTTGTAATGGAGCCATCAACACAAACTCCTGCGTTAGTTATGGAATATGTAGAAAATGTTGATTTTAAAACGTTATATCCATCGTTAAATTATATGGAAATATGTTATTATTTAAAAGAATTATTAAAGGCATTAGATTATACCCATTCAATGGGAATAATGCATCGTGATGTTAAACCACATAATGTTATGATTGATCCTAAGAAAAAAGTCCTTAAATTAATTGATTGGGGTCTTGCAGAATTTTATCATCCAGGAACTGAATACAATGTTCGAGTTGCTTCAAGATATTATAAAGGACCAGAGTTATTAACTGATCTTCAAGACTATGACTATTCATTAGATATGTGGAGTTTTGGTTGTATGGTTGCTACAATGTTTTTTGTTAAAGAACCATTATTTAAAGGTTCTAATAATAAAGATCAATTAGTTAAAATTGTTCAAGTATTAGGAACTGATGGATTCCAAAAATATGTTCAAAAATATCATTTGGAAATTGAAGATAAGCTAATGCAATTATTAATTGGATTTCCTAAAGTTGATTGGGACACTTTTAAAAATGAAAAGAACCAACATCTTATTACACCTTATGTTTATGACTTACTTTCTAAATTATTGGTTTATGACCATCAAGAACGTCTTAGTGCAAAAGAAGCAATGAACCATCCACTTTTCCAGTGTTTGTCTAAATAAATTGATTTTTTTTTAATAAATTTGTTATTTTGATACTGTTATTTTTTTTTTAAATAAAATTGAATGATTTAACTTAAAAATATTTTTAAATTCTTATTTCTTTTGTATTAGACAATATGAAGAACAATACATTTCTTCTTCTTTTTTTTCATCGTAAAGATATTTACTCGTTAATGAGTGTGTAGTTTGAACAGTAACTTTGCATAAAGTTTTTGGAACATAATCATAATCACAGAAATTAGTTGCTGTTGTAATGCCTAATGCATTTGTAACAGATGCTTTTAACCGAAACCAAAAAATACAACTTTGACATAATGTTTTCACTTTGATTTGTTCAATTGTTATAGAATTAATAAATGAAGCTAAAAAATTAATTTTTGATTTAACTCTTTGTTTTATAAATTCTAATTCCTCACTATGAAATAATTTATCTTCTTCGATTTTACGTTGTTCATTCCAATAAAGAATATTTTGTTTCATTTCAATAAATAGTAGTTTTATTTTTGTAATTGTGTTAACTATTTGTTGTTTAATTGAGAATGAAGGTTCAATATTATACTGTTCTTTTTTAAATTTCATTGAATTAATCTCTTCAAAAGATAACAGAGAAGAAATTATAATTGTGGGACTAAATTTTAAATTAGACAAATCTTCTTGATAAATAATAACTCCTTTTATTGTTTTTTCTGAAAATAAATGAATTAAACCATTAAAGTATAATAGAGTTATTATTTGATTTTCATAAGAATCAAAATAAATGTTTGTATTATTTAAATTATACAAATTAAATAATATATCTCCTTTACCAGTTAATTTAATATTTACTTTTTGATTTGATAATAATCCATCAAATGAAAATGAATAATATCCATCATTTAAGTGAATAATTGTAGATTGTGAAGATAGTATAAATTGGTTTGTTTCTTTTTTGTACAATACACAATTTGATTCTTTTAAATCTTTTGTATTTATAGTACATGTAAAGTTATTACCTGATGCAATGCAAATAATTATAAGAATTAAATAAATGTATGTCATCAGTTGAAAAGTTTTTTAATTAATTAGTTTATAAGAGACTGGATAGTAGTGTCTATGATAAAAATAAAACTATACATATTTAAAGAAATAAAACTAAAATTTGAATAATTATTTCATAGTATCAATTATTTTGGATAAATCAGAAGCAATATTTAGTAATTCTTGAGTATTTATTTTTTCTTCTCTATCAACAAGAACAAGTTTTCTTTGAATAGTCCCAAGTTTTTGTAATAAAGACTCTTCTATTTTATCAGAATCTCTTGAACATTTTTTCTTCGATAACCAATCAATCGGTTGATCAACTAACAATGAATTTTGATCAACTCTCATACAAATTGAAGTTCCACTTATCGAAACTCGATGTTCAGCTAAAGCAACAGCTAATTCAATTAAAAGTTTTATATCTTCTACTGGTGGATATTTCATCAATCTTCTCAAAGAATAACTTTCATCATCTCGTTCAACAATATCATTTCTTACATATAACATCATTACTATAAATAAAGAATCAACTAATTTTAATTGATGTCCAAAAGCAAAGATTGCATCCCATAAAATAACTACATCGTCTATATGAAATTCTCTTGCATATAACATTCGAATCCAACGAAGTCCAAACACTGCAGGAACAATATTATGTCTAATTAAAGTAGCAAAATATTTTGGGTCATATTTTGCTATTGATTGAAATAATTTTTCACATTTAAAATGAATTAATGATGTTGTGGAAGAGTCTTTTATTCTTTTTTGTTCATAAAATACTCCAAGGATGGTCATTAATTTTTCAAACAAAATAAATGTATCTGCTTCAATTTCATTTAAACAAATTACTGTATGTAATATTCCTCTTTCTATTGTATTGTTTTGAATTAACTCAGAATCTAAAACAAGTTCTCGAATAAAAATTCCCATTATCTCATGAAATCCTTGTTGATATCCTAAATCATTATGTTCACGCGCAAATATATATAATGCATTACTTATTTTTGTTCTTATTTCATTATCACAATAAAACTCAATTGAATTATATAATCTATCAATATCTTTCTTGATTTTTTTCTTTAATTCATCCCTTTCATTATTTGATGATCCACTTAATAATGGATCAACCACATACGTTTCATTTTCATATTTCTTTATAAGTTCATGATATCTTTTTCTTTCATTATTCATTTTACTTGTCCAAACAGAATTGACTGGTAATGGCAATACTCCAAGCCAAATCTTCCATGCAATTGTTCGTAAATTATATCTTGTCATTTTCCCTTCAAGTGCAAGCTTTTTAATTACTTTGGCACTCGTATCATTGACATACATCGTCTCAAAAATTTTTTGAGTTGTTTCCATTGTTTTACGTTTCTTTTGTGTTTTTGATTTTTTAGATTTTATTTTTGTTTTTTGATTGAAAAAAGAACAAACATCACTTCTTCTTTATTATTGCTTTGTCTACAATAAACACACTTTTTTAATTTTTCTTTCTCTTCACTTTCATTCTTTTTTTTCATTTATTGTTTCACAAAACAACTGTCTGACCAAAAAAAACTCGTGTTTGTTTTAGTGAAATATATTTTAACTCATCTAATCGATTTAATGATTATTAAAGTAAAATTTAATATGTACAATTAAAGATTTCTTTTTAAAGAGTTTTGAGTTATATAATTTGTTTTTATTCTATTTTCTTTTTCATTATAGAACTACATCTGAATCTTCTTATAATACCAATAAGAACAAACTTTCATTTTTAATACCCTTCTCTCATCATTAAAGAATTAATGATGCAGTGAAAATATAAACAATAAACTAAATCAAATTTTGAAAGTTTGTTTACATTGAAATATTCTAAAACAAACATATCAATTGAATTTCTTACAACCATAGAACCAAATATTGTTTTAATTCTATTAATTACTGTAACAAGAAATATTTGTCTATTTAGAAAACACGCTTGTATAAAGAGATATTTATATAATCTATTACAGTATTATTTGCAATTATTCATTTAAATAAGTGAATAAGAATTATCCCATTTAGCAGTTTTATTTCTCATTAACTTCATTTTCAATATATTTTATTAATTAAGACGAAAATATCATTATTATTTATTATTTTGGTTTATTGGTGTTATGTGTCTTTGATGTTTATTATTTCATATTTTAATTACAACTCTTTGTCTTTATTCATTCTAATATATTATTTGTTGTTTACTATTTTTGATTAGATTTGTTAAATTGGATTAGTTGATATAGGTGAATGAAAGATATAAGAAAGGAAAATAATTTTAAAAAACAAGAATAATAAAAATTACTTGAAAATATTAAGATTTGATATTATTCAAAAAAAAAAGAAAAGAAAAAAGAAAAGAAA
>NW_008577896.1:0-431 GCF_000257125.1 Entamoeba nuttalli P19
AGAGAAGTACAGAAGAAAAGATATTTTGAATCATTCTATGACATTAGAAAAGTATATGATACAGTTAATCATGAATGGCTAGAAATTGTATTAAGATACTTCAAAATTCAATTTCAAATAACTGAAATAATAAAGAGTATGAGTAGTAGATGGAGAATAAGATTAGGATATAGATATAAAGAAGAAATCAGGAGAAGTTAGAATAAAGAATGGTATATTACAAGGAGATTCTCTTTCATCACTCCTATTCATATTACAAATGAATATCATTTCTGATGTTATTGATAAAACAAATGAGAAAAGACTAAAAGTGACACATTGCATGGATGAAATAAAGTAACAAGTGAAACAAAGAAATGGAAATAATACATAAAATATAATAGAAACAATAGAGGCAATATGAATGGAAGTTAATGTAAATAAAAGTGGAG
>NW_008577897.1:0-241 GCF_000257125.1 Entamoeba nuttalli P19
AACTTTATTTTAATTATTTTCATTACTATACCATCGATTCTATTATTTCTGAACAATACTTATTCATATCATAGTATCTTTCCAATTATCTTTTATATGATTTTCTTTCCATTCTTTGTATTATACAATTATGTATTTTTCATTATTCATCACATATTCTATTAAAAATACATCTTCTTCTTATGTCTTTCATTTCTTCTTAGTCTGTTTTATTAATTAAATTATTTTCTATTATTTTAAT
>NW_008577898.1:0-12096 GCF_000257125.1 Entamoeba nuttalli P19
GTCGTCTTCTTTAAATGGAAATAATCATTTAAAAATTAAATTCTTTTTCAACAAATAAAGTCAAAGAACTTTAAAACTATATTTTTACTTTTACTTTTTATTTAATTTCATTAAAATTGATTTTTATTCAAATTTTAAATTATTAAAATCAAGAAAGAACTTCTTTTAACGCATTTAATAACATCATTATTTTAACATTTTTGTCAGTTGTTGTTTTTGTTTTTTTGTTTTTCAATAAAATTAAATAGATATTTTTAATATCTTTTTTATATTAATTCATTTATTTGTTAATCTTTTTTTTTATTATTTTATTATTAAATAAATTATAAAATATCTTTATTAGATTTTATTTGTCTTGTAACTTATTTATTTTTATTGTTAGTTTTGATTAATTTGTTTCATTAGATGATCCTTTATTCTATTACAAATTATGTATTTTTTGATTTATTATAAAGTCATATATTATGTTATATTAGTATCTTATTAATGTGTGTTGTTTTTAATTTATTTTTCTGATTTATAACTATTGTAAACTTTCTTTCAAAGAGTAGAAATAGAATTACTAAATAACTTTTTAAATTGAAGTTATTAGTCTAAAATAACAATAATTCATTTAGATGTTTTAATACATTCGTTCTGTTCAATTTACCAAAGACCTTTTGTTTTTTTTTCTCTTTACTAAATATTCACTTTGGTTCTTGTCTTGAACGTCACTTTCTTTAGTTCAATGAGTAGAATATTTTTTTCTTAACTTCATTGTTTTAATTTTGTGATATAATAACATTTTTTGTTAATAAGAACAAATAACAAATTATTATTCACTTTACTATTTATGTTATTTTTTGATTCTTTTTTAAGTTTGTTAAAATGTCAAATCTTAAAAATAAAAAGATAATAGAAAACTTAAAAATCAGATATGAATTATAACAACACAGCTACTACAAACAAAGAACCAAAGCTTCTTGTATCTAAGTTATCAAAATGTGGATTTCTTTTAATATTTGCAATGTTTGTTGTTATTGTAACATTCTGTATTAGTATCTCAATGACCATCCCAAATCCATGGTTTTCTAAAACCCTATCAACATGGGATTGTGATGAAAAAGTCTCTAATTTTGATAAAAAGATATGTCATGGTATTGATTTAAATGAACAAAAGACAAAATTAACTGTTGCCTTTGGTCCATTCACAGTATTAAACCAAGAAACACGTATTTCGTTAATACCTCAAAAGAGATTTGGTAGAGAAGGAATTTCTGGTTTGTTTTTATAGACTTTTTGTTATTTTTGAGATAGAAAAAATTAACAAGTGAATAGCAAAAGGAATTACTGAAATTAGTTATAAGTTATATGGATCAGCTTTACCTATAGATAAAAATAGTAAAGTTAATATCAATTCATTAGAACTTCTTGAAGAAAAAACAATAACAAGAAAAGTTAAATGTCCTGCATCAAGAGGTCTTGACTGTAAAGCAATTCCACTTGTTTCACAAATTTATTTAACACATCCAAATTATCTTCTCGAATTTACATTTACACCAACTGATATTTCTTTAGGAGATATTATTGTAGAAAATTCATATATTTCAACTTCATATTCAGTATTTGAAATGTTTTGGAGAATGGCATTTATTTTGTTTTCAAGTTTCTGTTGTATGTTATATCTTTCATCAATTAAAGGTATCCCAATTAATCAATGGTGTCACGAACAAAAGTGGACATTTATATTAAATATTGTATTAATATTATTTAATAACCCATTCTTCTTTTATGAATATGTAGTAGATAGTGTAACATTCCTATTATTTAATACTGGTATTGAAACATTCTTTATTTGCTTCTTAATGTTTTATGTTCTTTCTATGTTTGAAGCTTTACGTAAACCATTAAATATAAGAAAATCATTTAGATTTATTCTTCCACGTGCATTGTTATTATTAACATTATTTATGTTAGTTTTTACAGAGTTAATGTATAACCGTACAACACCTAATTATTCTATTACATTAAAGGGAATTGATGACCCAGCAAATGTTGTTTTGTCAATTCTTATTTTAGGTATTATTGTAATTTATATCTTTTGGTTAGTATTTGGTATTATTCGAACTTATTCAGAAAGTAGAAAATTAGGACCTGTTTCATTACGTTTGAAATATTATGGAGGATTTACCATTTGTGTAATTATATTGTATTTGTGTCTTTTAATTGCTGCTAATTTTATGGGATATCATAACAATGCTTCAATTACGTTGACTACATTAGCTTATGTCAACCTCTATGTTATGACTTTAACTATTTTATATCTTCCTGTAGAAATGAATAACGTTCCAGGAAATCATTTAAATCTTCAAAATAATGTGATTCATTTGGATGAAGAGATTAAAAGTGGAGATGATGACTTAATTGTGGTAGATGATGAAAAAGGAAATGATCTTATTGTCATTGATGAGTAGTTATAATTCAGTTCCTTCTTTTTTAATTAACGTTGTTCTAAAACAAGAAATGTCAAATTTAGATATTATCTATTTAAACGTTGTTTTTTGAAATTATATTGAACTTTTATTTTTTAGTATAGTAATTGAGAATTATCTCCTTCAATTTCTTCCATTCTTTTTTTTTATTAATACAGTAATTTAACTCAATGAAAGAAATCTTATTATTCAGTCATGAATACTCGCCGCATAATGAGCCTCAGTGCTGTAGATGACCAAGACATTATTTTAACATCAAAATATACTACAATAGAATCTCCTCAAAGCCCTAATGCATTATTGGCTACAAAAGAAATTTCGCAAATATTAAATGGTTCTTGGACAGAAGAAGGACTTGACCAATTAAATAGTATCCTTCAAGACCCTTGTGTGATAGAAAAGTGTAAAGCACCAGAAATACCTAATTAATGTGATTGTTTATTAAATTATTCCTTTTTGTTTCTTTTTCAAGTCACTTTTTATTTAATCTGATTTTGAAAAGATGTGTTGTTTTTTACGGTTTAAAAAAATGGTAATGAACGATTTTCTCTTTATTACTATTTACAACTAAATTAAGTTAATTGAAACATGTCATAAAAAATAGTTTTAACGACAATGAACTGGGAATTTTACCTTAAATCAACTGATTTGTTAATATAATATGATATAAAAATAACTCAATAGTACAATATAAAATCATTAAAATAATAATATTAAACTTACAGTAATATCCAATATTAGTATTGTTATTAATTTAGAATGATTCTTATAAATAAACTTACATACTAATACAGTAAAACCAAAAAAGAAATAGAATAAATAAGTAAATAGAGAATAAATAAGAACAGGAAGAGTTATTACAAAACAGAACAATCAAAAATACATGAAATCAACATTATTGATATACCATTAATAGTCAAAATAATGGTTATAATAAATATTGTATCTAATAAGCAATTAAAGGATAAAAGTTTACCAAATTAATTTAAATCTTTTTATAGAATTATTATAAAATAAAAATATTTAATACAAACAATTATCATAAATAGTTTATTCAATAAATTATATAATACAAGTTATAATTTTTAATTTTAAATAGAAGGAAGTATGATTAGTTTAACAACACGATTTATATATTAAAATAATAAAGGGTGTATGTATAAAATCTGGTTTAAGTGTCACATGATATTATATCCTTGTTCGTTGTGTTATAGGGATATAATAAAAAGAAATAAATGCATTATTAATACCATTTTTAGTTAATTATGAATAAGTATTGATATTAAAAATAGAATTAACATAAAAATAAACTAACTAATAATATCAATATTATAATAACTAAACATAATAAAAATAAAACGACATTATTATTATAATAAATAATAAATTAAAGGGGTGTATTACTACAAAATGCCAATTAACAATTTTTAATAATTGATACATGATATATGTCTAAATTAATTAATAAATTCAACTTACAATTTAACAAGAATAGTATTAGAGAATAAAAATATATTAATAACTGAATAAATATGAAATATATAAAAAATAAATTAAGAAAATAAAATTAACTTGTGAAAACAAATTAAAGACGTAATAATAACAACAAATAATAGGAATCATAAACTTGAAGTATTTCATCAAAAGTTTTAATTCAATGTAATAATCAACGAATTAATTTTTATTGAATGATAAATATCAGAAGTAGATTTTGTTAATAAAAACTAAAGTATTTAATAAATCATTAAATTTAAAACCAATGTAAATGTTTTTTGAATTAGTATTTTTATTATAAATGAAGAAAAATAGGGAATATATGATAAAAAAATTGTTCAATGATTAAAAAGAAGACTGAGTCCTTTTAAGATGAGTAGACTCAATAAATTCACACTGAGAAAATATGACTGACTCTAGGTATTCTAATAACTCTATCTTTGTTTCTGATGAGTGACGTAAATGAACAATAAAAGAGAGGTCATTCTGATTGATCATTTCTTTATCTCCAAAACATTTTGAGAGAATTGAATTGAATCTCTTCATTTCTTCAAAAGAAGTTGTAACACTTTGCATTGAAAGGAATAAAGAGTTTAAAAAAATAGATTTATTTTTACAAATTAACATCAATGAACGACGACAATCAATCAATTTTATAAAAATTGTTTTGTAGCATCAACTGAATCATTCCAAAGCTTTGTGCATATATCACTATCGTCCATAATTTTGTTATGTTTTGCTGGTTTACAGTCTGCATAGTAAGCTCCATTTGTAATTGATTCAGAATGAATTAAATGAAGACATGTCTGTGCCCCTTCCAATGGAGTCTTAAAAATGACTTGAAGAATTGGCCAACAAAGATATTGGAGCCATACTGGGAAAAATTGCCATAATGCAGTATTAACACAACCTGGATGAAGAGAAACAGCAATAATATTATCATTCTTTTTAGCAAGTTCTTGAGCCATAATAGCCATAGACAACTTGCTTTCACAATACCATCTCATTGAGAAGAACCCTTTTTCTTCTGCAACAAATGGAAATTCCTTACGATGATATAATTTACTTGCAACAGAAGAATAATTTATAACTCTTCCATTACACTTTTCTAAAGCACTAAGAAGTTTTTGTGTAAGAAGAAAATGACCAAGATAATTCACTCCCATTTGAGTTTCATACCCTTGTTTAGTCTTTCCATAAGGAACTCTCATGACTCCAGCATTATTAATTAAAATATCAATCTCATGATACTTATTTAAGATATTTTCTGCACATTCTTTTACTGAGTCTAAATCTGATAAGTCAAGATGTTCATGAATAATATTACAGCTTTTATGTACTGATTTAATTTCTTCAATTACTTTCTGAGCAATTTCATTATTTCTTGAACAAGAAATAATAGTAGCTCCAGTATCAGCAAGTTGTTCTACAATAACTTTACCCATCCCATGGGTTCCTCCAGTAATAACAACAACTTTTCCAGATAAATCTCTTTTAGAGTGATTAACACCACCAGCAGCATATAATCGAACAAGTACTGCTATAGCACCAAGAATAACTAATGAACAAATTAGAGTGATAACATCCATTGAGAACCGAAAATAAGATAAATAAGATCTGTAGATTAAAATAGAAAAGGAAGAATAAAATGAAACTTTCTTTAGATTTTTTTGTTATCTAAAATAGAAAAGAAGAAAAGAATCGTAAAGTCCATTAAAATTAATTATGAAAATCAACTAATGGCTAAAACATAAAAAAATAGAAAGTATTGTTATGAGGATATTTAATTTACTATTTCTAATCACCAATTAATTGAATTAAACCAAATACATAAACATTGATTCATCTTCTATTTTAAGAGATTTTAAAAAAGATTGAATGTAATTAGATGTCATAACGGGATTATATGATGATAAATGAATTAAAAGATCTAAAACCGAAGATTGTAATTGATCTTTTGAAAAATGATATTGAAGATAAAGAAAAACGATTAAATCATTCCAAAGGGAATCTGGGATACTAATTGTATTGAGGAGTTTTATAATAATAGGAAGAATTGATTTATTATGAGTTTGAATATGAAAAGAGAGAGAATGAATGAGTTGAGATAAATGACGAGTAATAAAAATTTGAGAAGTTGTGATTAAAGGAATAATATGATCTATATAAAATTGAATCCTTTCATTTATTGCATAATATAATCCATCAATAAATTTAATTATTAATAAATCATAATATTTAATTTGAATTTTTGGTTGAGATAAAATTATTGAAATCCATTGAATCATTACTTCATATGAAAGTGATAATAATTCATCATTAAAAGATGTTAAATTATAACTAATACTTCTTGTAAAATCACCACAACAAACAAGAAAATCATTTAAATCAATTTTTTTTTCAATAATTTTATTTAGTACAGTAATTTTATAACTAATTTCATCTTGATTTAATTGATTAAGCCATTGAATGATTTCTTTTTTAACCATTGATAAATGAGTATTTTAAGATTCATAATTAAAAAAAAGATAATTAATAAATATTCTTTTATTAATGTATTTTTCTTTCTATTCAAAATTAATTTTTTATTAATGTTCATCATCATCTTCTATTTCTATGAGATATTTCATTGTAATTATTATTAAATAACCAAATAAAAAAAAATGAAATACAAAATTTGTAATTAATCCATTTCTTGATTAACTGATACAATTTCAAGAAACATTTTTTCTTTTACTTTATCAGCGAATGTTTGTAATTCATGAAAAGCACTAGGATCAATAATAAATTCATATTTAATTCTTGTTTCAGAACTTTCTTTAATAACTTGATTTTTAATTTGGTCTTTAATTAAATTTAAAATTTCTTCTTCAAGGTCTTTAGTAATATCAACAGAAATAACCATAGGCATTCTTTCAATTGGAATTTCAGGATGTTTTTTTAATAATTTAAGAATAAGTAGTGATTGTTGTTTGGCTGTTTTTGAAGTAACGATATTATATTTTAAATCTTTTATTAGTTTTTCTGCCATTTTCATAGAAATTGGTTTTTTTGTTTCTTTATGAATAAGTTTTTGTGTTAATAAAATCATTATATCTTTATTTAATGAATCTAATTGTACTTTTCTTTCTTTCTCTCCTTTTTGAATTTCTCCATTTTTTAATATTTCTAATATAATTTCATCTTCATTTGTTTTACCGAATGCCTCTTTTAAATCTTTCTTTTTTGCAACTTCTCCTTTTTCTACTGACTGATAAATTCTTGTTAATTGTAATACTTCATTTAATGGCATTTCTCTATTCTTTTAAATCTTTATTTCCTTTATTGTAAATTATACTAATAACAAACACCCCTTGTCTCCATGCTGCAACTGTATTTGGATAACATGCAATTTCAAATTTTTTTTCACCTTTTACTAATCTAACTACAGAAATATTTGTTAACAACTTGACTCCTTGTGGTTGTTTCAGCATAACTTTGAGTTATAACTTATTTTGTTCTTATCAAAACCAAAAATATAAAAATACAAATTTGTTAAATAGAAATAAATAAAAAACCCTATTTTTTGTAATTAACTTTCATTTTATATTCTTTCTTTTATTCTTTATTTTAATTAAGTTTTCTTTTTACTTATCTTCTTAATTTAATATTAACAACCTTATTGTCAATTTGATTTACTATTATCTATTGTTATTTTATCTTTTTTATTAACGCTGAATATTTCATATATTAAAATTTTATATAATAACTTAATACTATTAGAAATTTAGTATTAATTATTTAAATTTATGTTTATATAAAAACTAATGTAATAAACTTTATTTCTTATTCTTTTAATTGAATATTTTCTATTCTTTCAATTGTTGATATTGTTTATTTTTGATTATAAAAACAAAATTTAATACTATTCTTTGTTAAGAAAATAAATATTTTTTTTTGAAATTTTTGTAATTCATAAAAAGAGAGAAGAAGTATTTAAAACATTCAAATTCAATTTCCAAAAAATTAAAAAAAAACATTAAAATCAAATAAGCAAATTCCTTGAATAATGAATCATTCAAACAATAGTGCATTTATTATTTATTTCTTCTTGAGGTTTAAATGGATGACTAGCAGTAGGAATTGTTGGTGATGTTAAGAGATAAGGAAGGTTTTCATGATTAGAACAGAAAGAGACAAGCCATTGAATAAAATCACGAATTGAAGGATTATCATTTTCAATTTTTGTTTTAAATTGTTCAATTTCAGATTGAGCTTCATTATCATGAAATGAAGTAAATATGAATGGGCGTTCAACATAACTACAAACAATTGTCTGAAGAAGATATTTATACCTCCAATCTCCTCCAAAAACACCACATCCCCATTTACCACTAACAAATGGAATTAAATGATCTTCTTCTGATAAACATTCAACACCACTAAAAACTTTATTTAATTCACGAAGAGTTTGTTGTTCATTGTATTGTTCATTTGGATTTATATAAGCAACAAGAGCGTCTAAAGCTACAATATTATTAGAAGTTAAGTGTTCAAATTCTTTGTTAAATTGAATGCCTCTCCCATACCCTTTAATTTTAACATAACGAATAATATTTTTAAATAAAATAGTTGTTTGATCATCCATAACTGGATTAGTTATCATACTAATAAACATTTCTGGACATTCCATAAACATAATTTCTTCTTGAACAGATCCACCATGAAGTACACCTCCTCCAATATATTTATTAGCAAAATCAGCTTTAAGGTTTTCTGTTTCATTAATTTCCATAATTCCATGAATATTATCAACATCTCCAGGAATAAGTTTCTTATTAGAATTTAATAATTCTTTCAATGAAAGTTGGGATGAATGTCTTTCAATTTCAATTATTTCATTCATAAATTTATCATTAGTAAATTCTTTAAAAATTAAATGAAAGTAATGAATAATACATTGAGTCATGGTTATTGATACTGAATCTTCACGAAATAAGAAAAATGGAAATTGTGCATATTCATTAAATTTTCTTGAATCTTTACGTAATTTCAATGAATATAAACCAAATAACATACATGAAATTAAACATAAACTTTGTTTTCTTGTAAACATTACTTTACCTTCTTTATATAAAATTACAGGTGGTGGTAAAAGTATATTTTGATGATTAATAATCATTTCTTTACATAAAGGAATTAATTCATTTTGTATAATACTTTTTTCATTTTCATTTAAGTTTTTAAATGATGGAAGTTTTTTAATAGTAATTTCTTTTTCTCTTTTATCTTTTTCATTTGTAAACATAGATGCCATATATTTTTGTAAATCTTCTATTGTTTTTATATTTCCTATTGCCCTTTCTAAGTATTTCCATTCTGATAAATAACATGGTAAATCAATTGTCATCCTTGGTTGTTTTGGTATTTGATAGTCTTCTAATTTAAATGGATATGAATGCTGAAATGGACAGTCTTTTGAAATGCAAAATTGGTCAAATTGACATAGTGTTGTTGTCATGAAATTAGATCGCGTTATTCTTCATTTAAAGTTTTGTTTATGTAATTAAATTATATGATGTTATTTATAACCATAATTATTATTATTTATTATTATAAATTTAATTAATATTGAAATATTAAATCATTATTATTTAGTTAATCATTATGATTTATTATTTATAATTATTATTCAATTCTGTTTTTAGTGTGTCAATCCTAAATATAAAGATACATACAAAGAAATGAAACTAACTCTATTATTTCTTCATACAAAATAAAACCAATCTGTGTTATTTCATTTTAATGTCAAACCAAATAACTGATGATCCTTTTAATCTTCAAAGATTTATTGATGGACAAGAGACTGGTGTTACTCCACGGTATCATGCCCAAACATTTTCTACTGCTTTAGAAGAAGTAAAAAATGGAAAAAAAGTAACACATTGGATATGGTATGTATTTCCTGTTATACAAGGACTATGGGGAGGAAGAAATAATGATTTGTATAACATTCGAACACTAGATGAAGCAAAAGCATATTTAAAACATCCAATATTGTCATCCAGACTAAGAGATGTAACTACCATATTACTTAATCAAAAACGTACACTTTCTCCAATTAATATTTTTGGATATACTGACGTTCAAAAAGTTTTATCGTGTATGACATTATTTTATTATATCTCAAAAGATAGATTATTTAAAGATGTTATTGATAAGTATTATAAAGGTAATTTTCATCAAGAGACATTAACTATTCTTGAACATCTTTCTATGTTATAAAACTTATTTCTTTTTAATTGCTAAAAAATCATTTAATTTTATAAAATAATACTCTTTTTTGTTTTTTATATTTTCTTTATTCTTATTCATAAAAATTGAAATAACTTTAAATTATATAATTGATTTATCTTGTAATTTTAAACAAACTTCAATTTCATTTAATTAATTTGTATTTAAATATTTTTCAGTTATTATGGTTCTAAAGTTGAACTTTATAAACAATAATACAAGTATTAAAATAAATCCAAGTTTTGATTCAACCGTTATACTCTGTTCATAACGTTGCTATTCATTAGAAAATATATTATGTAATATTGCAAGAATAGCAGTGATTGATTATTAAGGGTTATGGAATATCATTTACTATAATAAAAGGGTGTGCATCTATAAAGATGATTGTATTATCCAGTTGTTAAGATACAAGTATATTTGATGATAAATTGTTGGAGTTATCAAAGAAAAAGGAACTACGTGTTATTATTAAGAATAAAAGTAGTCATAATAGTATTAATGGTAAGGATATGTTCTTTCATCATAAAACAACATTATAAAGAAAGGTGATATAGTTACTTAAACGGAGAATAATTAAGTTGATGAAATTTGAAAGAATTTCAGTTCAAAAGAAATAAAGTATATTGAAGAAAATGATTTGTTCATTTCTCGACATGATAAAAGTCTAGTCAATATGTTAATAATCATAATTGACATATTTTATTTCTAACTTTGTTTTATGATTATTTAAAAAAAAAAAAGAAAAACTTAAAATAAAAAACTTAAAACAAAAAATTATATTTTTTAAACAAAGAATGATTTCTCTACTTCTTATTTTTTCACTCTGTACATTTGCTTATCTTGACATTAGTGATGAAACTAATTTCGAGTTGTTCTTGATGGATATGGAAGATGAAGGACCTTATAACTATGATAAGGCAAAAAGTGAGATTCAAAAATTATCAAAAACAGCAAGTCAGTTCATACAAAGTGCTCGTAAAATGGCTTCAAAGAATTCTTCAAGTGCTCGTAAAATGATTAATGACGCACATAAACATAAAGGTTCTCAAGGAATTAAAGGATAATTTATTTTCATTGTTATTATTTTATTTTTTTTTAATGAAAAAAATTACAATTAACTTATTAAATAAGTTTTATACTTATATGATTCTACAAATTATGCATTAAAGTTAAAATAAATGAATAATCCCATGATATATATAACCTATATATAAACATGAAAAATATAGTTTTAGTAATCCCTTTTAAAATAATTGGATGATGAGAATATTTAAAGGTTGTTGATTTAAATTATATTAAACGGTAAAAACATTTTGGATTTATATGTTTACATTAGAAGTTAAGTCAATAGAAAAATACTTTCAATAAAGTTATATTCAAATTTCATAAAAATTTTTATAAGAAATAAATTTTATTAACATCTATAAAATAAATAAAAGTTTGAAATACAGAAGTTCATAATAATCATGAAGATAGAGAGTATTAAATAGAATAACTAACACGACTGTGTTGATATGAAAATAAATGATAAAATAATGAATTCTTTTCATAATCTTCAATTGTAGTTTTAATAGAGTATAATACAGCAATATCAACGCAATATAGCAAAAACATCAAAACAAGTTTTATCAAAAATAAATAAAAATAGATAAATAAATGATAATAGAATTATCATTTATTGATTGATGAAATATGAATCATTTCATATTTAATTAATTTGTGTATTTTATTTATTTCTTTTATTATTTAGTTTTTCTTCTTGTTTTGGGATTATTTCATTTTCTTTTATTTCTTTTATTGTTTTTTTCTTTTATCTTATTCTTGGATTTCATCTTTCTTTATTTCTTATTTTATG
>NW_008577898.1:12106-12868 GCF_000257125.1 Entamoeba nuttalli P19
TTTTATCATTAACTTAATCATTTATGTCTTTTTCTTTTCTTATTATTCTTTCATAATACGTTACTTCATTCTTTCTATTATTATTTATTATATTTCTTATTATATTACTTCATCATAATCATATAATAACTTATAACTCGAAGCTTGAATTTTAATTAGGGTTTGTGTGATGTTTCTGACGTGTCACCCTCGAATCTTGTTTACTCAAATATTATAAAAAAAAAAAATAAAAAGTATCATGGATAGTAGAGATGATATAGATAATGAAACTGGTTTAATAGCAACACATGTAAATTCTATAATAGGTGTTTTAAAAAATGTTACAACAAAACGCCTAGATGATTTCATAAGTCTTCATGAAAAAAAATATAAAGGAGAAACTCAACTTTTAGAAGAAAAAATAATAAATTTAGCCAAAGAACAAATGGAGACAAAAATAAACTCTTCCGAACAAGAAACAAACCAACAACTAAAATCTTTCAAAGAAGAATTAGATAAAAAACTAAAATATTTAGAAGAAAAATTAGAAGAATTAGATAAAAAACTAAAATATTCATTGACCCTTAGGAATAATAATTGGAAAAGAATTGATAAAACAAATGAATATACAAGGGAAATACAATATAATATTTATGAAAAAAGGGACACAGAAATACGGGATATTCGAAGTATTAAAGATAAGTTTCTTTCTAAAAAGAAAAGAACAATTGAAATGGAAACATTAATAACCAGTGAAGAAATTCAACAAATAGAAGAATGGAC
>NW_008577899.1:0-1567 GCF_000257125.1 Entamoeba nuttalli P19
AAAAAAATAAAAACTTCAAAAGAAAAAGAAAAAGCAGAAAAAAGAGAGAACTACAAAATTAGTAAGTGAGAGAGATGGAAATAGAGAGACAAAGTGAAGAAAGTGCAATGGTCAAATATTATAAACACAAGATAGATGAAATGACATATGAGTATTGTACAGAGTTACAAAATCAACGACGATTAATTTCTAAAAGAAATCAATTAAATGACCAAGTAAGACGAATGAAAGAAGAACTTCAATTACTATCAGAACCATCATGTTCAGTTGGGGAAGTTATACGAGCTGTAGGAAAAGATAAAGTATTAGTTAAATCGACACAAGAAGGAAAATATGTTGTTAAAGTTGAAGCAGGAATTGACATAAGAGCATTGAAACCCAACCAACGAGTTGCACTGAAAAGTGATACATATAGTATTTGTAAAATTCTTCCTAATCAAGTCGATCCATTAGTATCATTAATGAGAGTAGAAAAAGTACCAGATTCAACATATGATATGATTGGAGGATTAGATCAACAAATTAAAGAGATCAAAGAAGTAATTGAATTACCAATCAAACATCCAGAATTATTTGAGTCACTTGGAATTGCACAACCAAAAGGAGTATTATTGTATGGACCACCAGGAACAGGCAAAACATTATTAGCAAGAGCTGTAGCACATCATACAGATTGTACATTTATTAGAGTTTCAGGGACAGAATTAGTACAAAAATATATTGGAGAAGGAAGTCGAATGGTTCGAGAATTATTTGTAATGGCAAGAGAACATGCACCATCTATTATTTTCATGGATGAGATAGATTCTATTGGATCTAGTCGAATTGAAGGGAAGTCAGGAGGAGATAGTGAAGTTCAACGAACTATGTTAGAATTAGTTAATCAATTAGATGGATTTGAACCAACAAAAAATATCAAAGTGTTAATGGCAACAAATCGAATCGACATTTTAGACCCAGCATTATTAAGACCAGGACGAATTGATCGAAAAATCGAATTTCCTAATCCAAAAGAAGAAGCACGTTTAGATATTCTTAAAATTCATTCTAAGAAGATGAATTTAGTTCGTGGAATCGATCTTAAGAAAATTGCAGAACGATTAGATGGAGCATCTGGAGCAGAGATTAAAGCATGTTGTACGGAAGCAGGTATGTTTGCACTTCGGGAAAGAAGGTCTCATGTAACACAAGAAGATTTTGAATTAGCTGCTGCTAAAGTAATGAAGAAAGATAATAACGCATCTATCTCATTACAACAATTATGGAAATAACTTTTTTCTTACTTCTCGTTTTGCTTTTGTTCCATCTAAAATGAAGCTATCTTAAATGATAATTTCACACTATTTATTTATACTCTTCACTACTCATTCATCTCATAATAACAAAACATATATAACCAAATATCACCATCTAACTTTCAATCAAACTAAGAATAACATAAACTATCAAAAAACTATAATATCTATTGAAGAAAATAAAAAAGACTCAATTCGTTTTTTATAACCTGTCTTTATCATCTAAATGATATTTAAAAATCTCTGAAATAAATAATTTAACACAACAATTA
>NW_008577900.1:0-1326 GCF_000257125.1 Entamoeba nuttalli P19
GAATTAAAAGATAATTTTTTAATAACTTTTAATAATTTTATTTTTTATTTTTTTTTATTTAAATTAAATTAAGGGATGTTTTAATATTTTTTATGGTTTGTTATGTTGTTCAAAATAATGTAGTTTTATAATAATAAAAATATTTAGAGTAATGTTATTTATTTTTAGATTATTAAAGAAAGTAAAAAAATGATAAAAAAATGATAAAATTATAGTATAATGAATAGAAAGAAATTACTTTATTTTTTTTTGGATGATTCTTTTGACATCTAAAATATTTATCCATTTTCTTTTGGTTCAATTTCTTCAGTTTCAGAACCTTCATCTGCGTAATAACAGACGTTCTCTTGTGCGATTTGAAGTTTTAACTTTTGTTCATCATTAATTGCAAATGAAGATAGTACTATTTTTCTTAACTCTGTATTTCGGTCGAATAAATACATAAGTTTATTATAACAACCCATTCCAATTTTTTGTTCAATATCTTCTGTAGTATACATAATAGTTGAATCACTATTTAAATGTTTAGTAATTGTTTTTAATTTAATTGCAGGGGGAATAACTTCTCCATTAATTTTTTTAGAAGAAACTTTCTTAATATAAGAATCAAATACATACCCTTCTTTTATTAACGAAGAAACCATTATTTTTATCGCTTTTGAAGAGCAATACCTAGAACGATCTTTACAAGATCCTGCATTAGTTCTATTACTATCAAAAATTAATGTAAAATTTGAATCGAATATTTTATTAATAATGATATGTGATAACCCTTTAACACCATTTCTCTTCTGTTTATCGATAATAATAACATAGTTACATTCTTGAAATAATAACCATACCAATGCTAAACTTCTTAAAATTAATGAATTTGAACTATTTAATTTTCTTTCAGCAGGATTTTTTGGTTGTTTCTTTGATTTGCTGTCATTCATTTTAATAATGTATTAAACCTGATCTTTTCAAGTTGACTTAAAACTAAAAAAACAACGAGTTTTAGAGTTAATGTTATGATACTAATGGTGTCTATTTACGACAATTCCTTTTTAATTCTTCAAACTCGAATTTCATTTTTATTTAGAAATTAGTTTAATGTTTTTGGATACTTCATATAAATAATATCATTCTTTTCGCTTTGATTATTTGAATGCTTTTGCTGACTTAATAAAAGATTTTCTAACTATTTAAAATACTATCCTAAACTAACAACAACACAAAACTATAATCAATAAATTAGTTAATACATGAAACAAATCTAAAACTCAACAAGAAACAAAGTCAGTCAATATAAAACATTTCTTATCATTTTATTAGTTAAATTTTTTT
>NW_008577901.1:0-228 GCF_000257125.1 Entamoeba nuttalli P19
TGTTGTAATTCTAATAAGATTATTTCACTAAGAAATATTTTTGTTTATCATATGAACATCATACATTGTTGTTTCCAAATCAAAGAAGAAATATACATAAATTGTATAAGTCAATGTTTTGAATAAATTTGAAAGAATAAAATTAATGTGTTGTACAAAATCTTATGTTTTATAAATCAACTACAACATTTATTATTTCATTCATCACAACTGATTTATCAATACATT
>NW_008577902.1:0-3748 GCF_000257125.1 Entamoeba nuttalli P19
CTTTTTATATCATATTTATAGAACAGTTTACTTTTAAAATAAATTAACAGAAGGACAATTTTATTAAGTGGAATTTTAATTATCTCTCATTTTTTTAATAAAATGTTTATTTAATTATATATAACATTGTTGTAAATAACATTTATTTTCTTAAACTGAAAAAGAGATAAACTAACTACTATCTAATGAGTTCCCCAAGCTCAGGAAAACTATTTTTGAATCATGGTATTATCAAAAAGAAAACTGGTGTTTATGGTGGGATTGTCTCTTCTGCACTAAAACAACAACAACAGCAACAAGAACCAGTAACTGAAGAAACTGTAAGATTATTAAATGAAAAGATAAGACAAAAAGATCAAAGGATTAGAGAACTTGAAATGTGTGGTGTTGAAAAGAATGAGTTACTAAGAGAAAAAGAAATTCTAGAAAATGAAAAGAAAAGGTTTTATGCAGATAAAATTGCATTTGAAAATGAGAAAAATGCCGCTCTTGAAATTGGAATGATTAGTCCTAGAATAAATAACACCAGTGAGTTGGAAGAAAAAGAGAATGAAATACAAACCTTAAAAAATGAAATGCAAAGAAGAGTTGCTGAGCTTTTAACTGAATTAGAAGATGTCAAAAAAATAAACAAGAAATTGGAAAATGAACAAAATGAAATACAAAAGAAATATGAATATTCTGAAAAAGAAAAAAGAGAAATAGAAAAAAGAAATGAAGAGAATGAAGAAAAAGTTCACCACCTAAGTAGTGAAAAAGAAGTTGTTGAAAAGAGTATAGAAGAAATGTATAAATTACAAAAAGAAAATAATGAAAAAATTGAAATAGAAAGAAATGAATGGAAAAATGAAAGAATTGAGTTTGAGCAGAAAATAAATCGGTTAGAAGAAATGATCACAAGTTATGAAAAGGCAGAAGGAAGTGACGAAAGAAATGAAATTAAAGAACAACAGATGCAAGATGAAATTATTGAACTTAAAAAGGTTCAAGAGAAACTTCAAAATGAAAAAATCGAACTACAAAATCAGTTAGAAAAACTTGTTATTGACAAAAATGAAGAACAAGAAAGAAAAAGAAATGAAGTTGAAGAACTTAAGAAAAGGAATGAAGAATTGGAAAAAGAAAACACTAAAGTGAAAGAAAGTATTGGTAGTAATGATCTTGTTAATTCTTTAAAACAAGAATTAGAAAAGAAAGAAAAAGAAAATCAACTCATTAAAGATTCTAATGAAAAGTTGCAACAATATTATGCTTTTATTACTAAAGAAGCACAAAGAGTAACTCAAGAATCGGATGAGAAAGTCAAAGTGTTTATTAAAGAAAATGATAAAAATGGAGAGGAATTACTTGAACAAAAAAAAGAGATTGAGTCTCTTAAAGAAGGAGCAAAGAAAGAAAGTGAACGAAAGAAGAGAATGGTCATTTTATATGAGAGAAAATTAGATTCAATGAGAGAGTTACTCCAAATAAATCAACAAAAATTAGCTGGTTTTGAAGAAATTAAAAAATACTATAAAATTCAAGAAGAACAACTAAGAAAGTTAGAAGAAGAGAAAAAAGAAGAATTTAAGGGGAATAATGAAGGAGAAGAAAGAGAAAATGAACAGAAGTTAATAGTAAGTGGGATAGTTATAGCACTAAAAATTGCAAACCCTAAATATGAAGATACAAAGTATACAGTAGAAAAGTTGTTCTCAGAAATTAAAAAAGATAGAATAGAAAAATATGAGTGGGCAGAGTATATTCAAAGTATTTTTGCCAAAGAATGTTTAAAAGATGAAAATTAAATTAACATATGAAGTTCTTTTATAAGAAATAAGAATAAAGAAAAACTCAAGCAAATAGAATAACAATTGAAGTAAATTTTGTTTTCTTTTTGCTTTCATCGTATCAATTCTTAAATCATTTTTTATTTATCTTTTAATTTTTCATCTCATTTCTCATTTAAATAATCATAATATTTGTTTTATTTTTTTATGACTATTATTCTGGATATTTTATTAAGTTATTGGATAAATAAAGTGTAGACAATTCTCTTTACAAATTATTATTACTGGTATGTGTCAGTTTGATTAGTTCTTTTATAAAGTCTTAATTATCAAAATTAGTTTGTACTTCCAATTTCATTTATAAACATTATATTTATTTAAAATAGTATAACTTATTTATATTCAAATACCATTAAACAATTATTGAATATTCACTTTTGTATTATGTTATTTTATTGTCTATTTATTCAATTTGAAATGTTATTTTCTTATTCATTTCTTCATTCTTTTTATATTTTCTTTATCATATTTTATAATTCCATTTCTTTATGTCTTGTTATTTATATTCTAATATCATTTAACACTTTTAATGTGAATATTACTATTATTAATTTCTTTTTTTTATTCATTCTATGTTCCGCATTATTCAATTTATTTCTTTATATTAAATATTCATGATGTTTTTATACGTTATTTTCATTTTATATCATCTCATAATTATTCAATTCTGTTAATGAACGGAACAATATTTAACACGTGAATGAACATGAATGATATTTTATTACTGTATCATTTTTAATTCTATTTCATTTCATTATTATTTTCATTTACTGCTTAGTTCATTTCCATTTACATGTTTTCGTATTTAATTTTGTTAAACATGCCTCAAACAATCTAATTTTAATTTAAATACCAAAACAGAAAAAGAAATGAAAGAATTAAAAATAGAAATGAAATATTCATTTATACAAGTTATTCTTAATATATAAGATAATATACGAAGATAAAAATATCTGCCACACACTATTGTGATAAGAAATACATCTTTTCTTACATTAAAATTCAATTTATGTAAAATAATATTTGATAATTGTATTATCATAAACAGTTAAATGCATATCTAGTTAATAGACTAATTTCAATAACATGATATTTTACTATATTTACTATTGTACAATGAATTGGACTAATATAATTTAAATATACACAGAAGATAAACAACTATAAACTACTCAATTTAATAAACCAAATAACCCTTATTTATTATATTTCATTTAGTCATTCACATTTCATAGCACTGTTTATTGTTTGTTTCTATCTTTTTATTTGAACCAATCAAACTTATCAAAAACCAATCAAATTATTCATTATCAGATTTTCATATTTAATGAATAAATTTCTAAACACTCCAATTGGTATGTTATTACCACATGTAATTCAAAATATGCCTATTATTATATTTTGTTGTTCTGTTATTGCTTTAAAATTATCACACTCATTCTGTTTGATTCGATTTGATGTATCAATTATCTGCATATTATGACATTTTATCAGTTTAACATCTTTTCCTTTAACATCTTTCTCAGTATTAATTCCATTACACTCTTCATTTTCAACTTTCTTCAAAAATTTATTTGTTCTAAATCTAATGTCATTCATTCTTTTCAATATTATTTCTTCTTTACACCGAGAGATAAAATTAACCAGATATTTTTCCAATATGTTTCTTTTAGTTATGCTTTTTAATAATAAATTGTGGTTACAACAACATAACATTGTTTTTCACTATAACATTTGTTTATCTTTCATTTAATTGAACAAATGATAAAGTAATTCAGAATTGTATTATCAATAGCTTCTAATGTGTTTTTATTTGAATTTCATCTATTTTAATTTCAATATTTTTACTTTTGTTAATTGATAGTGATCTTATACATCCAATTTTTGTATAAGTTTCATATCCAATATCTCGTTTTTCT
>NW_008577903.1:0-690 GCF_000257125.1 Entamoeba nuttalli P19
AATACTACACTCATTACCTTCTGAAAGATTGTTTGGGTTATCAATTGTACATACCTTACACTCTGTGCCACTTAAATAATAACCTTCCATACAACCACTACACTTATCAGCATTCATCTTCGAACAGTAATTTGTGAAAGGAGTACACTTCTTTTTATCATTACTAATATAATATCCATCTGCGCATTGATTACAATCATTTACCACTTGTAAAATGCATTTTTCAATCTTCTTAACTGGACTTGAACATTTGCTATCTTGAAGTGTATAATTACCAAAACATTTATCACACTGTTTTGTAGATGAGTCTTTTGCAGAAAGACCTATACAATTTGTTGCATGGTCATCAGAAGTTGCATTGTCACATAATTTTGAAACTCCATTAGTAGTAGTTGCGTACATTCCAATTATACATTCACCACATTTATTGTTGTCACCCATAACCAAACAATTTTCACAAGACGTAACACCATTTTTACATCCACAAGTCTCAGAACCAGAGTTTGTTGATGTGTTTACTTCTTTTCCGTTTTCACAATAAGTACATTTGGGGTTTGAAGAATTACTTGTGTCGTAATAAGAAAACAAAGTACTACAAATCTCCTTTTTAAGAGTACACTTCTTACTATTTCCTGAATTTTGAGTAAGTTCATAACCAGTATCACAACTAGTGCATGCTCCATTTGAAAC
>NW_008577904.1:0-507 GCF_000257125.1 Entamoeba nuttalli P19
AGATAAATGAGAAATACAATCAATGAATATAATATTTATTTGTTTATTAATTGGTATTGTAATGTCTGAATCAATAGTCATTACTCTAATAAAAAATCTTGAAGGAAATACTCGTATGTTCACAAGTATTGAATTTGGGAAATGTTATTACACAGGCACAGTAACATCAGATTACTATACTCATAATGGGAATAATATTACAATTTCACATTATAAAACATCCACATGTAGTGGAGATAAAGAAGAAAAAACAGTTGATATAAATGATAAAGAGCTTAAAAAGTTTTGTATTAACAAAGACACATGTAATGTTGAAATTAAAGAAATACCAGACTATGTAGGAACTTTTAGTTTTGGTATTGATGATGATATGTGCTCACATCAAAACAATATGTATTTGACATATGTCACAGGTGTATGTGGTAAGTGTAGTGAAATTGGAGAGACATACTGTAAATACAAAGAAGAGAATGGAATTATGTATTCAAATGTTTATTCTACTAATCA
>NW_008577905.1:0-2996 GCF_000257125.1 Entamoeba nuttalli P19
TAGCAAATAAAAAAATATTCATTTTTTATTCCAAATAACATTATTTTTTGATAAGTGGTTCATCTAGAATTGTTTCAACAACAATTTATTTAATCACATCATAAAACATTTTTTTTCTTGTTAAAGAGTAAACGTTTGTTTAATGATAACATTATTATGAGTTAATGTATAAAAAACTTAATGATGATTAATATTTTAGGTTTGATATTTTGACACTAAAAGTTTTAAATTTTAATTATGACGTAATAAAAACAAAACTAATTTTTTAATATGTTAAAAGGAGGTAGTTTCTGAGATGTTTGTATTTTAGATATTTCAGCGAAAATATATTGAGAAAGGTATTGACGGATATCAATTATATCATTTCCCAAAACATGGACTAAGTGAAAGCATGGATGATGATTTAAAATACACACAATTTCTTCAGACACATTGTCATCATTTATTAAAAGAAGAGAGTCTATTTTAGAGTTATAAGACGAGAAATAATCATCTGACTTTAAGCACGAGATAGACCTACAATTATCTTTTGTTGACATTTAATAATTTACATTGAAAAGTTCCTTTGTATTTATCTAATCTGGAAATGTTACATTAGAACATATTTGATCCAGTTTAAACACAAGAAATATATACTTAATAAAGAACTAAGAAGAATAGTTTTTTAGTTAATACAAATGTCATTTTATTATTTCAAACTGAAAAAATCATGACAAAAGGAAATTAAATTTGTTTAAATTTAACTTTAATTAAATTTTCGATGAGATATTTATTCTACAAAAGAAAATTTTATTTTTTATAGTGTTATTTTAATAAATAAGTTCATTAAACAGAAAAAATCTTTAATAGGGTTAAAAAATGACAGTTATACAAATTATTAGAAGAAATCCCCGAAAAAGTACAATGTTCTAGTTGATTTTATGTTTTGGGAGGAAAGATACATTTTTTGAAAAAGAAATACAGAAAGAGACAATGGAAATACCTTAAAAAAAAGAACTTAATTCATCAAGAATATTAAATATAATGGACTCAACATTTGTGTTTGATTGGAAGTTGATTGTTGGATCTATCGGTTCATTATTTTTTGCAGTGTTATGTGCTGGTTCAGGTATTGGAGGTGGTTGTTTTTATTTAGTAATTTTTGTATTAATTCTTCAAATGGATCCTCATCAAGCTATTCCTTTGTCTAAAATTACTACATTTGGGGTTGCTTGTGGTGGATTTCTAATTCTTTGGATGAAAAGACATCCAAATGTTCGTTATAAACCATTGATTAGTTATCCAACTGCTTTGATGGTTGAACCATTAACAATTTATGGAACTATGATTGGGGTAATATTCAATATTATTTCTCCTAGTTGGTTAATTATTATTGTGTTAGTTCTTTTACTTGGATTCACTTCTTATAAAACATTCGCTAAAGCTATTAAACAATGGAAAAATGAAAATGAAAAAAGAGATGCTGCTAAAGCTACTGAACTTGTTGAAACATCAAAACCAGATATTGCTGATAATGATAACGATGATATGAAACCATCAGAAAATGGAAATAATGCTGTTATTGTAGATGAAAGAGTCCAAGAAGAAGAAGAAGGACAAGGAAGTGGACCCAAATTATTGCCTCAAGACGAGAGTCAAGAAGCACAAAAAGAAGCTAAAAAAATAGAAGAGAAAACATTATTAAAGAGAGAAATAATAAAAGCAATTTTGTCAGTTGGAATATTAATTGTTGTTTGGGCAGTTATGTTCTTTATTGTTATTCTTAAAGGAGGAGAAAAAATGGATAGTATTGTTGGAATTGAATGTGGAACACCTTGGTATTGGGTTTTAACTGCAATTGGAGGACCATTAATGTTAGCTGTGACTATTGTCGTTGGAATATTCTTATGGTGGAGACAACGTGGAGAAGAAGTTCAAGGAGAAGTTCAATGGACAGTAAAGAATTGTTTAATTATTCCAATTGGTGCATTCTTTGCTGGAGTTAGTGCTGCATACCTTGGCATTGGTGGTGGTATGGTAATTGGACCAATATTACTTGAAATTGGAGTTCTTCCACAAGTAGCAACTGCAACATCTGCATTTATGATTATGTTTACTGCATCATCTTCTTCATTACAATATATTATTGATGGAAAGTTAGATATATTTTATGGACTATGGTATTTTGCTATTGGATTTATTGGAGCAGCATTTGGTCAATTTGGATTCTCTAAAATTGTCCAAAAATTAAATCGTCAAAGTATTATTGGATTCTTCCTTGGAGTACTTATTGTGTTATCAACTCTTGCTATGATTGCTATCACTGTAGTTCAATTAGTTAGTGATGTGAAGAATGATAATCTTGGATTTAAGCATTTGTGTAAAGTAGCTGTGGATTATTTCTCTTCTTCTTCTGAGCTTTAATTTAATTTGCTTTATTGATATAATGTTTTTAAATTACTATAACGAAATAATACTAAACTAAAAATACAAAAATCAGTTTTTATTATGAATTTGGTAAAAGGGTGTGTTAAAAATATCGACAACACTAAGTAAAAGTAATTTTATAATGTTATAAATTTTAAAATAACTGACAAATTGATTAACATAAGTGTTAATTTTAAATATCATTTAGTGTTTCATTTCCACATTATTGAACATTAAAAATAACGAATAAACATTTTATAAAACATGAAATATATTTAAAAGATTAACTGATTACAGTAATTTATACTCAATACTTGCATAATAACTTAATCATTTCATTAATAGTAAGATTATAAATACTGTTATTATACTTTTCAATATATATCGTTATATTGAAGAAAAAATTTATTTTAACTGATTTAATTGAGTTGGGTTGGATAGTTAATGTGATTATGAAATAAACAAAAATAGGAAAATAATTATGTAATATGTGAATTATTTCTATTATTTTTTATTTAGATGAGCCTTATATAAATGCGTATAGTTTTAGATTAAATAAATAAAAATTAAGATTGAGAATATAAAAGAAA
>NW_008577905.1:3006-3138 GCF_000257125.1 Entamoeba nuttalli P19
CATTATAGACATGATGGATTTCATTGAATACTGCTTCTATCACTATCAAACATACTCCGTAGAGCTTATTGAAGAAGACTCATTGACTGGGATTATTCCACCCTGAGCCAAGAACAATAGAAACTAGTTCTA
>NW_008577906.1:0-210 GCF_000257125.1 Entamoeba nuttalli P19
TAGTGCTACCTTTAGAAAGACTAAAAGATCCAAGCAAACAGTAAAGATGTATTTACCTGAAACTATTAATTTAAATGGTACGTTGTATGACCAAAATACACTTGCTTCTATGAGTGACTCTTTGATTAAGGAAATAGTTGGAGAAGAGCCTATGGATATTAAATCAATGAATGATAAGCAATATAATAGAAGTAAAGAAGCACAAATTAA
>NW_008577907.1:0-870 GCF_000257125.1 Entamoeba nuttalli P19
TCTATCATTTCTTCTTTTTATATTATTTTTATATGGTATATTTTGACAGTCGTGTGATACATCATATTAAGCATTAAGGGTGAATTGTGTGGAATCGTTTTATATAACATTTATTTCATATTTTATTTATAGAATATAATAATGTTTTAAATAACATATATGATAATAATCGTAATTAGTATATAAAACAATATTCAATTAAATGATATGACTATGTCCTGTTGAATGTCCTTTTTGCCTGACTCGTGCCCTACCCTAATGTTATTTAAAGATCACCTCTACAGCGGTAGAGCATACAATAAACGAATGATGACACAACGAAGTTTAAATTATGAATGGTTATCTGACAAATACAAAATATTATTTTCGAAGATATCTAAACGAGAATGTATTTCAATAAACAATACTTTACGATCACTTGCAAATAATTATAGTTTTGGATTATTATTCGCAAATTACGAGAATTATCATTTTTACAACGAAAACGTATGTAATATCAACGAAATATTGAAACATGAGTTTATTTTTATAATGGTAATTCTTTATAAAACGAAATGCGCAGGTGTTGAATCATTGTCAGAGGATGTAATCGAACACCTCCTCCTTTATATCGATGATTGGTATCTCCGTGATGGTATCGCCGATGCCTGGTATATTATCATGGAGCTCCATGAGATGGAAGAGAAAAGACTCCAACAAGAAGAGGAGTATATGCACTCCTGGGAGATTAATGGAGTTCTCAGAGCTTAATCTAGAGAAGTCTTAATTTAATTTACTTCTTTTTTTAATTTACTTAATTTTTAACATATTTTAAAGAATGAGAGACAAATTCAATTTTATTGCTTTTAATAAATATTTAATAATAAAATG
>NW_008577908.1:0-585 GCF_000257125.1 Entamoeba nuttalli P19
CAAAACTATACATCAGTTCAAGAAAATTTAGAAAATCTAGTAGTCCCACCAAATGGATTTCTTTTTAGATTTTTAAGGGATGAAACTGTTTTATTTGGAGTTGACGCTAAAGTTACTGCACTCTCTTTTTTTACATATTTCTTTAGTGTAAATTCACCAATTATTAGAAGAAAATCTGTTGTTAATGAGTATATTAGATTTGCATTTAAATTATTCATTAAAATATATTATAAAGACACTTGGACTGATGATGATATTAGAGTATTAGTTGGAGCTTTGAAAATGTTAAATGGACTTGCAGCACATAAAACTGAGTTTAGTAGACAAACTTTTTTCAGATTAGGTTTATTCTCATTATTATTACACGAAGTTATGTTAGAATTTAATATAAGTTGGAATAACTCTCATGAAGAAGAAACTGGTATTTTTGATGCTTTTAAACAACAACCTAAAAAACAATTAGAACAAGCAAAACCCCAAACAAAACGTATGACTGGAAGAAAGAATATGAAAGTTAATATTCCTAGACTTTGTGTAAATGCTAGTCCAACTAAACCACTTTCCCCTCGTAAATTTGAAACAAAA
>NW_008577909.1:0-11170 GCF_000257125.1 Entamoeba nuttalli P19
TTTCTATATTTTATTATTTTTTTTACTATTATTTACAAAACAAAAACTTTCTCTAAAGTTTTAACTTTTTCTTTATAAAAAAAAGAAAGCAAAACAAAAATAAGAATAACACTTTACTTTACCATCCATCATCAAGCCATTTTTTCTGATTTAATTCTGCTGACTCTGACAAAGAATGCCCCACACCACTGAAAGGCTTAAACTCTTCAGAGTCATCAGATAACTCCTCTTTTTTTATTTCTTCAGTTGTTCCACCAAAACAAAAACCAATATCCTCTTCTTCATCAGAACTATTGTCTTGTTGGGTTGGTGCATTTTCTACAAAGCCATTGCCATCAAAATCAACTAAAACATCTGTTTCAACAACTGATACAGCTTTTCCCTCTGGCTTACATTCAGCAACTTCCAATTGATATTCTTTATTGTTGAAAGAGATGCTAATTATATCACCTGTTGTGAGGGTAGAATAATTTCTTAATTCCTTTTCCATAACAACACGATAATTTGGAATTTTAAAGAAATCAAAAGTAAGAGGTTTTAATCTAATGAACTTTGCTTTTGGCAGATTGACCGTTTGAAGGTCAATATAATCACCATCAACAAGATTTAATCTTTTCATTAACCATTGAGGTGCAATACACTCACCTTCATTTGCAGTGAATTCTAATACTCCACAATGAGTTATAATGTTATTGTTACGATGCTTATTAACTCTGAAGGTTAATGGATAAACAAGATTTAATGAAGCTACAAATTAGTGTTGATTTGATTGGATAAGAATAAATCCAACAAACCCATTGAAGCAAGGGTTGAAGGTGGAAGAAATATTTTACCACCCAAGTCCATTTGTTTTTGTTTGTTAGGTTGTCTTGAAGCAAAAGAAAAAACACGGTAGGTAAGTCTAAACGTGTCAATACGTCTGTAATACATTTAAATAAGAAAAGAGAGTTCTTTATACTATTTTTTCTTTCTTTTTAAACCAGAACAATATACCTTTAAATTCATTTCAGAACTGGTCAGTACCTTTTAATTTTTTAAGAATCATAGTATCTTTAGTTACCTTTTTACTTTTTTTTGTTATTTTCTTAAATATTGGTTTCTTAATTTCTTTGACATCATCATCACTATTTTCACTAAGAAGATTTTCCTCATCAACATCCACAACTTTTTGTTGAGTTTTTTTCTTTTTAGAACTAGTCTTTTTTGAAACTCTTTTCTTTGTAGATTTTTTCTTTCCTTTTTCTTCAGCCATTTTTCTTTCAACATAGTCATAATCATCTTCATCTAGAGTTAATGTTTCAACGTATTGGAATGCTTCTTCAATAGCTTCGTTCATTTTTTTTGAATGGTCATGTTGAATGATTGTCATTGCTTGTTCAATGTTTTTATTTATATAACATTGAATAATAGTACTTATTGCATAATTATTTTCTTGGTTATTCCCGACTTGTTCAATTACCTTTTCAATAGCCTTAAGAGGAATAGTTTTTGGTGTTTTTAATTTCATTTCTTCAGCGATATATGCTTCTATTTGAGCTGCTCTTCTTCTCGCCAAAAAATCTTCATCCATAAAATCATCATCAAAAAAAACATCATATAAATCGTCATCAACTATTTTTTTATTACTTTTCTTTTCTCGTTTTTGAATTTTCTTTTTTAATTTAATACAATCTCCTTTGTTTACAATGTTTTTCTCAAATTCAAATGCCATTTTTCTTAGATTTGGAATACATCCTAAGCTTTTGTATTCGATTATTATTCTTGCCAATGGTAACATTGTTTTTGAATGTGTGTTAACTTGATCAAAAAAATTTTGAACTTCTTCCCTTATATAATGTTCTACCATTTCCAAATTAGCTGAACCTTCAATCAGCTGACTCATTTGAACAACTTCATAAAAAACTTCTCTAACATTTCTTAATGCAATTTTATTCATATTAATTTTCATTCCATTAATATGAGCAAGTCCAATGAATTTTTCTGCTTTTTCAAATTCACAGATGGATAAAGGAAATGAAGAACCTGTTTGAATGATTTGAACATCAGTTCCTTCTTCTACTTGTGAACAATGTTCATGTCCAAAAACAATTAGATTAAATCTGTCTTTAAGTAATTCTTCAGGGAATGTTGTGAGTGTATTTCTTAATATTCTGTCTTGATGAATGAGAAGAATTTTGAAGACATCACCATCTGGCTCATCAATTTGGACCTGAGATGATGCCCATAGTCTATGCATTTCTTCGTTCTTTTTATAACTCATTCCATATAATGCAATTCGAGTTGTTCCTTTCTGTAATAAAATTGGAGAAAGATGTAATATTGTTTGGTCTGTTTTATTATCAATTTCTGAAATATCTTCTGCTTTACCAATAAAATTAACAAGTCCTGCTGTTTGTAAAATATCTAGTCCAGCAACATATTCTATTCCTGATGGAATATCATGATTTCCATGAATAACGTACATAGGATATTTAATACCTTGATTCATTGAGAACCCATTATCTTCTTGGTTATGTTCGTATGTATAAGCTACATCAAATGATTTTTTTGGTATACCCATTAAATATTTTCGCATTAATTCCATTGTTTTCGTAAGACAATATTTTGATGGATTTTGGTCATCAAAAAAGTCTCCTGAATGAAGAATTAAATCAACATCTTCTTGATTTGCCTGTTGAAGTATCTCTTCAAATGCAAGATAACAATCATCTTTTAAACAATGCGACTTTTCACCTGCACCAAGATGAGTATCAGAACAAATGAGAATTTTGAATGTATTTGATTCGATACTCATTTTTCTTTTTCAGTGAGTTTTGTTTTTAAGAAAAAGAAAAACAATTATTTCTACTATTTTGTGTTATGAGTTTCTTCATTATTAGAGGATTTATGAAGAACTTTTAAAAAGAAAAAAACCTGAACTTATAATTCTGTTTATGGATTCTTCACAAGATTCTCCACAAGACTCTCCACCTATTTCACTTTCAACTGTTCTAAAAGAATATCCACCAAATCCATTAATTATTTTTAAACCAAAACAACGTTTGGATATTATTGCTCATACTGTTAATCGTATGTTTGAAGAACCTGACATAGAAAATAAAATTGATTCTCCACAACGTTTAAAATGGTTCTTAGAAATTTTGGGAGCATCTTATTTACTTGATAAAGGAGCATCTGCATTTGCATTATCCACATTAAAACTTTTTCAACGATGGTTACAAACAGATAACAAACCTGCTCCAATGAAAACGAATTTCAATAAGTATTCAGATTATATACTATATTCCATTTCAATGCTTTTTGACTTTAAAACTAATCCAGACGTACAAATTTCTATTCAATATTTTGGTATTGATATTATAGCTTCAACAGCAAGAATAGTAACTGATGAAGCAACTAAAAGATCATGTGTTCGTTCGTTAATGATTATTGCAGATCATGTTTGTGAATATTGTCCTTATGAAGGAATGACTTACAGAGTATTTAATGCGTTACATGAATGTGTTTTACATACCGAACCAAATGCTATATTAGATATTTTCTTTTTACATTGTAAGAAATGGGGGTTAAACCCTAATGCTGCAACACAATGGTGTGCAACTGCTGTTGCTATTCAAACAGGATATGTTAACTATTTAATTGAAGAACAGAAAACAGTTAAGATAACACACTTACTTTGTAATGGAGAATCTGATATTATTGAATTATCCCCTGAACGTGCACTACAATTTTGGCTTGATTTTTTAAAGGTTGCTGATATTAAAACTGATTCTTGTGATCTTGTATCATTATATGTAGAAGGTTTTTCAGCACTAATGCATCTACTTGCAGATGTTCATGTTGAAAGTAAATCACCACATAGACCTGATGGAAATTCTATTTTCAAATTATATGGAAATTATCTATTTTCTGTGATTATTCGATTAGACCACACAAGATACTCTAAGGCAGTTGCTGAGGCAATAGCTGCCTTAATTAATTTCTTTGCTACGATGATTCGAAGAACCACATTTGAAGAAAAGTATATTTATTATTTGACTATAGCATTAAATAGAACATTAACATCACCAAATAACACAGTAGTATATTCATGCATTTCTAATATCAGTAAACTTCTTAATTATCCAGTAGGAAGTATTGCTCTCTGTCTAGAACCATTACTATCAAGTATTATCAAATTATTAACATCAAAATTCCCTGTAACACCAACCATCTATCATGTATTTATTACTGCATTACATGAGTCACTACTTCCATTTACCTTAGTTGAAAAAGAAAAATTTATTCCAATATATAATAAGATCATTCTAATTCTCGTTAAACTAGATTTGCTTTCACCTGAAAACTTCCCATTACTTTTCGATTTTATTGGAACTTATTTTTCTTTTGTTCTTCCAGTTGATAAAACAACAGTTGATTTTGATGTTGTTGCAATTAGAACTGATAATACAATTGATAAAAAAAGTATACATCACATTGTTTGGGCCATTTTGTATGAGTCAAGTGTTCAATTACCAGCGGCATTAACCAATTCAAAAGAAAGAATTATTAAAGCTATTGTAAATGTATTTAGAGTAATTAAAGAATATATTTGTACAATATATAAGAAAAATGAATTTATTATCCAGACAACTAAAATGTTAATAGCTTTCCTTAATGCAGTTGCTAAACAAGATAATCCTATTTCTATATCATTAATTGTTGAATCAATGCATATATGTACTAGTTATATTGTACTTGTAGATGATATTAAAATAGCAACAGCTTTTATGAAAACAATGGTTTTATTACATAATTTACAGACAGTTAATTTAAAGAAATATGCAACATTTTTCATAAAATTGTATTTGAACTCATTAACCAAGAAAGAAATTTCTGATGAAAATGAGATGGTTCGTTTATTAAAAGAAAATGGTGTTCAAAGTCCAATGAAATATATTCATGTATGCATGCTTAATGATTCATTTATGACAATTATTGATCTTCCATACAAAACAGATGCATTACATACTATTGTTATTCTAAGAGATAGTTATGGAAAAAGAGTTTACTCATTTAAAACAAATAATACTCTTCATTGTAGTAAGTTTGAAAATACGCCATATTGTGATAAACCATATTCAATAATACATAAATGGATCATTGATAAAGCAAGTTCTTCATTTTATGAATATAGTCCTGAACTATCATTAGAAAATATTATTAAGAAAGAAGCGTCTGTAATAATTCCTTCTGACTATTCAACATCTATTTCTATGCCTACTTCGGTTCCTCAAAGAATACTTCCGTCGGCTATTAATCCACTTATTGGAGGACGTATTCTTCATGGAAATTTAAGTGCATTTGGAACAAAAGTATTTTTGCAAACAACAGAACAGTTAATTAAAGATTTAACTCATTTAGACCAAATACCATCTAAAACACGAATTTATATTTATATTCAATGTAACACAACAAAAGATGAATTTTTCTTAAGTTTTATGAAGTCTTTAGGGCAATACAGAATTTTCGATAATTCTCCTGTATTTGTTCGTAGTGACTTTAGGACAGAGTTTATATTTGATTGTCCTCAATTAACTCAATCAACTCCAAGAGAGTTGTACGATTATTATCTCTATTGGAATAAAAAAGACGAACAAATAGAAAAATTAGAATCAAATAGTATTGTTATTCAACCACGAATTGCAGGTTCATTCACAATAACCCATTCATTTTCAAGCCAACTACAAACTTTCATTATTCCATCATATTCATTATCATATTGTATTTACGCAATGCTTATTTTACCTAAACTTAGAGACCCTGATGCATTCTTGCAAAGTGTGGATAATCGTGCAAAGGAAATTAATAGAATTTGTAAAAATAATAGAGAAATGGTTCTTCTCGAATGGATTTTATTCCTTGATCCTGTTGTTAATAAAACAACAAAGTTTAACTGGAATCCTGCCATTGTAAAGAAAGAACGAACAATTCCTTCATTACGTAAATCATCAGATTCTCTTCCTAAATGTCTTGAAACAAAAGTAGAACAACGAAGATCAAAATCAAAAATGGAACAATTTATTGAGAATAATGAAGATATGGCTTCATTATTAATTTCTCCTGATGATAGCCATGGCTCACGTCAAGGAAGTGTTGTTGAAATTCCTGATTCATTATCAAATTCAAAAAATAAATCACCTTCATCAAAATCACCATCTTGTAAATCACCATTATTAACTACCTCTCCTACTTATGAGACTGAAGTTAAATTCTTCTCTAAACCTGATGTTACAAAACAAAGAAAAGTTGCTATTGGGTCAATGAGAAAATCAATGGTATTTCTTCCCCCAGCAGCAACTTCATGTCCTCCTGAACAAGCACGCCAACCTCTTACAAGTGTTGGAAGAAAAACATTTGCTATTGGTTCTCAAAGTGACAACAATATAACAGAACATAGTAAAGATACTGTAAAAATAAAACACCCTTCCTCGTTTGATCCAAGTGCTATTTTAAAACAAGCACAACAAGTAAGAAAAATAGAAAAAGGATGTGATGAAGCAAAAACAGTCAGTGCTCCTCTTCAACAAAGACAGGTCCAACAACCAAATAATAATACTGAACCTAAACGTGAACCTCGGCTTCCACCACAACAAAGCAAAACATTACAACAAAGTAAAACAACTCATGGGTTTGTTGCTAGGTCTCCTTCTATGATTGGAACAAACCCTAAAACCCGGCAAACTTTTACTAACTCAAGAAAGGCTACTGTTTATTTTAAACATGACAATGATTCAAGTCCACGTAATGAACAAACCTAATTTACTCTTTTAATGGTATTTTATTGAAATGAAAAAAACGAAAACAAATAAAAAACAATCAATTCAATCAAATATAAATAAAATAATGCTTTGGAACTAACATAGTTCCATAAAAATTTCATTGCTCATAGGAACAGAACAATTATTTTGTTTCGTTATGAGTGTATCATTTATTATTTTTAATGGGTCTTCATATAATATTAATGCTTTTTCATTAGACTCATTACTACATGAATAAGAGTCATTAACTTGTTCATCGTTTCTATCTGTTGTTGAGTGTTTCCACGAAAATAATGAACTGTCTATTCTTCTTTTTAAATTCATAGAGTAATTAAACTCCTCATTAATTTTTCTCATTTGAGGTTTGTATTGACAATACCTTCTTTTAAGCTCATTAAAGTTGATGTTAGAAGTTGATTGGGAGTTATGCATGTTATTCATGAATGATTTTGTTAAGATTCAATCTTTCTAGTAAACTTACTCAATCTCCATGTCATGCCACGTTATAGTTTAATAAATAATATTTTTTCTTATAATTTTATTATTGGTTCTATTTTTATTATCTTAGGTGATGGGTTTTGTCAGATTCAAGTTTGTTCAATGGATAAATAAAGATTTTTTTGTTTGGGGGGATTTGATTATTTATAGGATATATTGTTCATTAGATAATAGCCATTATTAGTTGTATTTCTAAATAGATTATAAAAATGAGACGTGATTTGATTTGTTATTATGATATATTAACTTATTATTTTTATTTCCATTCTTTTCCATCTTTCAATACTATGATTATTTTAATTATAATTCTTTTACTATTTGTATTAATAAACTAGCTTAAAGTAATATAAAAATTCATTTAAAATATTAAGTCATTTTTATTTCTAATAAATTAGCTTTTCAATATTTTGAGGTGGTAATTTTAAACCATTATACTCAATACAGAAGGTGTTTGTGTTTAATGTATGTTAATTGTTTTTCTTATTTAATAATTAAAACAAAAGACTGTTTTATTGTTTATTATTCTATCTGTGAAAATAACATATAATAGAAAGGATATAAAAACAATGTTGAAATGCTTCTTTATGTAGTTTTCTTCCTATTAATTGAATACATTGTCTTTATTAATTATGCCAATAACAGTTGCATTTTCTATTAACTTTATCTACATTGACTCATTTGTTATTAATGGTAGTTTTATTTAGCTATAGCAAAAAATTCTAATTAAATTATTCATTTGTTTAATGAAAGGTTTAGTCTTGTTCTTCTAAAATGAAATTCATTTTCATGAAACTAGATAATTTGGATATTCTGTTGAGATGTTGTTTTAGTAAAACTTCTTCATACCACATATACCACTTTTTGTAGTTTATTCTAATAAATTAAAACAAGCAACGAGCCTATAAAACAAATTTAAAATAAAACGAAGTTACTTTTTTCATGACTTCAAGTATATCAACAAGTTTTAGAAATAATTAACATAAGACTTTTTATTTCTTAACTTTACAAATAACTATAACGAGTAAAGTTAATTTTAAATAAACTTGCTTCAGTGATTAATTATTTTAATGAAATTAATAGGATTGTAATAAAAATATACTCCAATTAATATTTCAGTTAACTGGTACTGAACTTAAATCAAAAGTTTCAAAGTCATTCAAAATTATGACTTCTGCTTCAGTAAGTTGAGACGTTTGTTGTTCAATATTTACGAATTGTTGTGGGTGTTTGAATCTAACAGAAAAATGGTTGAGTAACAAATAGTCAGCATAAACACTTTCTGCACATTGAGCAGCTATCTTACAATTAGAATGACCCCATTTGGTTTCAAAACTACTTCCAAATGTACATTCATGAACTAAAACATGTACTTTATATAAGAAATTCAAATTTCTTCCACTTGTATCACCTAATACGCAAACCACTAAACCTCTTTGGTCTTTAAAAACAAATCCATGACTTTCAATCTCATGTGGAACTTCTATACAACCCACAGACACACCAGATGATAATGTAATTATTTTATCATGATCTCCTTTTGGTATTTGATGTATTCTTATACTCTCATTAATTGACGATTTTGATATCCGTTTAAACGTTTCTATTAAATCATCTCCTCCTTCAGGTAAATATACATCACAGTCATTTAATATCCAATTAAATAACAAAGCAATAATTCCAGATACATGGTCTGAGTGAAGGTGAGTGATTAATACTAATTCTATATGTTTAACATTAATACCTAGTTTGATTATTGTGTTTAATATTCCCTTGAACTTATTAGTTTCATTTTTCTCAAATTTATAATCTTTGTTAAGGACAAACATCTCCACAATCAATTAAGATAAATCTACCATTTTGCATTTCTATTAAATTTGATGTTGTCTAATGTTAATTAAGTTAGTTAGTTTATTTATTTAAAATAATTCAAACATTTCGATATATAGTGGATTGTCCAGCTGATGTTCCTAATGGAATTAACTTTAACATTATTATTTCAGTTCTTTGGAGTTTTAGTTCTTTCTTTTTTCTGTATAAAGACGATAATTAAAGAATTACTTTTCCATTATTATTGTAATAATAACTCCATTTATTTCAGGTTCAGTAAAAGAGACTTGTTTAAATTCTATTTTAAATTATATGACTTTATATGTTCATTAACAGAAAAAGTAACAAAACAAAAACATTATATTATTTGGAATAATTTGTTAAGAAGAACCATTTATTTACCCATACAAATTATAGATGGTATGGTGTAATTTTAAACAATTTTTAATAAATTAACAAAAAATTGAATAACAAAAATTTTTATTTGTTGAAAAGCATTTATGAAATTTTTTTATCCTTTTTTAGTTTGGAAGAATAGACAAAGAAATATTCTTTTTCAACTTACTTTATTGTTATTGAAAGATTTAAAGATATAAGTGAAGAATTGTCATAAAAACAATAATTTTCTATTTTATTAATTGTTGATAGAGTATTAACTAAAGAATAATAACATGTAAAACAATTCAATTTCATTTGATTTAACTTCTATTGATATTATGTTTCAATATTATATCATATTTTGTATTTCTATATTTTCACATCTACTCTATTCTTCTTTCTTTTTTAAATATGTTAAATATTCTATCTCATACTATATTATTTTTTATGTATTTTTCTATCTTCAAATATTATATTGTTTTTACTATAAATATGAAATATTCAATATTATCAAATAATATTCTTGAATAATGATTCAAAGGAATTGGATTAAATGAAATTATTCCAAACTCTCTTGAAATCTTTAAATTCATATTTCTAAATTAATAAAATCATTAATAACGTCTCAAAATACTTTGATACTAACATCATTTCATACTATCCTAATTTCATTCATTCATTCTTTATTTTATTTCAATTTGAACTTCAAACTTCCATTTCCAATTCAGGAAATACAATAACTGTTTAACAAAATGGTTATTGAGAAATAACAATGTGTATTGTAAAGAAATGCAAACAAGACATACAAAATCTAACATCATATAAAAGAATGAATGTCAATATCAAGAATATACATAACAATAATAATGATAAAAGAAACACAAGGCAAATGGATTAGAAAGAGAAAGACATTAAGAAAAACAAATAAAAAACAAGGTAAATATAATAATAAAGATTACATTCATAACAAATATAAATGGATAACAATAAATGACTTAGAAAAGAAAATAAAAAGAAAATGAAGTGAATAGTAAAAAGGAGAATTTGAAGAAATTCTAAAGAAGTATGAAGGTAAAAGGAAAATATGGTATGATATTCTTCAAGAAGTATATTCCAATAAAAAGAAAAAGATAATTGAAAAAAATTAAGAAGAATTAAAGAAAAAAAAAAGCGGGATTAAAGAAATGAAGCATAAATTAAAAATAAATTAAGAAATTTAAGATGAAAAAGTACAAGAATAATAAATAACACAGAAAACAAAGAAACACAGAAAACAAAGAAGAAAAATAGAAGAAGAAATTAACACACTTCAAAACCAAATGAAGAAATTAGAAGAAGAAACCAAAGAATATCAAATAGAGAATATGGAAGAGGATCAAATTATCTCAGAAGAAATAATAGAAAAAGCACAAAGTACTGGTTAGAAAACGAGAAAGAAAATACAAATAAAAAGAAATAACTACTTGCAATGAAATAAAAAAGATTAATTACTAGATATACCACATTTTATTCTCATTGAGAAGTGATTATTTAATTTTCTTAATTATGTTTTATTATAATTATATTTATTTGATATAGTGTTACAATTATTTTATTCTTCTATTATAGTATCTGAATTGTTTGTGTAAAAAATAAAATCTTTCATATTTTTTATAATGATTGTTCGT
>NW_008577910.1:0-475 GCF_000257125.1 Entamoeba nuttalli P19
TATTATCTTTTGATTTTTAGATTCTTCTTTTCTTTTGTTTTAATCTGAAATTCAATGAACTTGTGTGATAAATGCTCAATGATGAAATAGATATTAATTATGATGTTAAACACATTCATTTCATTTGTTTTAATAGTTGTGAAATAATTTGAGTAATGAAAATAAAAGAATAACGAATAATGAAAATACATTCAATGATAAACAAAGAATATCAACTTGAATAAAATGAAAATCAAAATTGTTCAATATCACATCATCATCATCTCATTAATAAACATAACAAAATAACAAAAGAAAACAAGAATGATAAAGATAAAATAAACATAACAAGTGACAATAATTACAAATGAATGATAATGAAAAATACAATCAATTGATATATATAATTAAATTTTATCAATATCTTGTCTTTTAACTATGGTATGAATTTTATAATATAATACACTAATATATTACTATTCATTATTCTTAAAAT
>NW_008577911.1:0-11461 GCF_000257125.1 Entamoeba nuttalli P19
GTTCTCTTTTAAGGTTATGACTAATAAGTAATCCAATTTTATTATCATAACGTTGTTGTATTTCATTAATTTCTTTCATAGCAAAATAAGACTTTTTGCATTTTCTTCCTGTCTTGTCATTCATTCTTCATCTTTTCCAGTCAACTTTTCATTATCAGAAATATAATTTAATAAAATTATAACAAAACTATATCTTCAATTTCATTAAATCTAAAAAACCCTAAAAGAATAACTTGAATAACAAAATAAACATAATATGACTAAAGGAACCAGTTGCAGAGGTACTAGACATAATAAAACTCATATTCTTTGCAAGAGATGCGGAAAAAGATCATGGCATTTACAAAAACAAAGATGTGCTTCATGTGGATATCCAGATGCTAAAATGAGACAATATGCTTGGGGATACAAAGCCCTTAGAAGAAGAACCCAAGGAACTGGAAGAATGAGACATTTAAAAATCGCTTTAAAAAGAACAACTAAAGCTTAATTAATTAAAATGATAATGATTTTTTTTATAACATTTTTTTAAGTTATTTTGTTTTTTAATAAAAAAAATTAAAAGTTATTTTTTTAAAAAGAAAAACAGAAGTTAATATAAATAATTGAATTTTGTTAATGAAAGTTTAAACAACAGGAAGTCGTTGAATTATTTTTATGATGCAGTAATACAAGTAATACTTTTAAAAAATGAAGTATGAATTTGGTAGTTATAAAAAAGTAAATTAATATACTTTTCAAAAAGAATAATGATAATAAAAAAGAATAAAAATAATAAAAGTATTGAACAAGGGTTAAAAGATCTTAGTAATTTATTCCTTAAATAGAGATGATTTATTTATAAAATTAAAATAAAAAGTTCTTCGATTTTTGTTGATTTAATTTATTTAATAACAAAATATTTTGGTAGTTAGTAATATAAAAATAATAAATGAAATAATTTTTATTTCTTATAATAAAAATTCTAATATTTTAGTAAATCATTTTTTTTTAGTATAGAAGGAAATGATTCAAACTGCTATTCTTGTTTAATAATGATTAGTGATTTTTAATATCCGTTTAGTTGACTTGTTAAATGTAGTCATTATTTATAAAATATTCAGGACAACTTTTTTCCTATTTATTATGTATTTGAAGTATAACTCAGGATTTGTTTTTCGATTATTTGAGTTAATGAAGAAATTTATAATTTTCAACTCAAACAAAACAACCTTCAAAGTTTTATGTATCAATAATAATGTTATAGATAACGGAAATAAAGAGAAGAAATAATAAAAGTTGGTATAAATTTTCGGTGAACTAAAAAGGTAGTTTATTCTTAACATGGAAGAAGGAATGTGTCGTGTAGAAACATTAATCAACAATACTATGAAAAGAATTGTTGATTATGAAGAACAAAGAAAAGAGACTGAATTAATGAAAACATATGAATTAATGAAATATGAACCATTCGATAAAGAAGATGAACATAATAAGAATTTAGTAATTGAGATACTACGTCAAAGTATCAATAGAAATGATATGAGTCTTGGGAAGTTAAAGAAATGGAAGGACTTAACTATTGAACTTTTTAAGAAAATTGAACGAATTGAAAAAGAAGAGAATGAAAGAAAAGAAGAAAATAAAATATCAATGACAAAAGTATTGGATTCTAAGAATAGTCATCATGAACCTATTATTAAAAGAAGATGTTCTTTTATTAAACGAGTTAGCTCACCACGATCTCTTATTAAAGTAAAAGAATTAAATAAAAAAAGACAAAGCAACCGTTTTGAAGAAGTTAATAGTCAACCAATAGACCATCATTTGGTATTTTTTAATGATGAAATAGCAAAATCAATTGCATTAAAACGAAGAAGTACTGGACAAATGGGAATAAATAATCAAATTACAAATATTTCAACAGAACTTCTTTTAAATGAAGAAAAAAATAAAAAAAAAGAAGGGGGTTTTAATGAAAGTATTAATGAAGAAATAACAGTTCAAATGATTACAACTTCTCCAAATGATTTAGAAATAATTGAAAATACAATGAAGAATTGGATTCCTAATGTTAATAGAATGAATTGTATTATTGATGATGATATTAATGAAAAATGGGATAAAAATATTTGTGAAAAAGTTCAACAATTACAAAAGCTTTATATTCTTTTTATTGATATTCATCAATTTTGTATTGGATTCTATTTTTCTATTCAATCAATTAAAGAATGGGAATGGACATCTGTTGGACAAAATTCTTTTGCTTTTATGAGTCAAAGCCCAAATACAATTTATCAATGTCCAAGAAAAGAAAATACTTCTTTGTCTGTTTGTTTTTATAATCATTATGGCTCAATTATTTCTATTGGATCTCCATATAAACCAATTCATTTTAACAAGTCAAATCATTTATCAGTATTATCTTATTTCAATGACTATTTTTCATGTCCAACTTCATTAATTACTTCTTCTTTACAATTAAAAAGAATGTTAGTTTATTCAATAAATTAATTAACTTATTGTATTTTATAGTTTTAAAAAGTTATTCAATTATTACTATTCCATCTTCAAAACCTCTAAGACTTTTTAATTGTTCTTCATCTTTTTCTTGAAATGTTCTATTACTTCTTGGATGTTGAACTCCTTTTAAAAGTGCTTTTTTGTCAATAATTAAATCGTTACCTCTTCTTGATAAATAAGGATGTTTAATATAACGCACTTCAATTGTTTTTTCACCCCAATTAAATGTTTCTCTATCTTTAACTCCTGAACATAAATCAACAATAATAATTTCCTCATTGTCTTCAGAGTCATATAATGGTACTAATTTATGACATCCATTCATTGCTTCTTCAATAGAAATGTATAACTTATACACTGGTTCAGGTTTTAAATCTTCAGTTTTAGACTTATGATGAATAGGAGTATCAACTCTATTGTTTGTTGGACTCGAGAAACTATCTTGTTGATATGTCATAGTAGAAGACGTTTCATAACATTTTTGGGAACAAATATTATTATTAGGAGATTGTGTAATTTTTGTTTGTCTTTCTTGGTTTGGATTAATGTTATTCTGAATTTTCTGTGTTAAACTTACCATAGTATTACACTTCTCTAGAATACTATCTGTATTCTGTATTATTTGTAACATTTTATCAATTAGTTTTAGAATGAACTCTATTAAATCAAATACCTTAGTCATAAAATTGTTGATTTTCTCTTTATCATTAGAATTAATTACTTCTTTATATGAGTCTTTCAACAATTGTTTAATTTGATTGAAGTCCAATATTTTATTTTGAGAAGAAGTTCTTTTATAATTTGTAAAATCATTTCTAGACTTGCAAAAATAGTTGTAAAAAAACATGAAGAGCAAAGTAAGAACAACACCAATTAAAATACCTGCACAACAAACACCTATATTGATAAGTAGTTCAGCGTTCATTTATTAATTTATTTTGAAGTTCCTTTTATTTTTTTTAATTTATTTAAAATAAACATCATTTAAATAAAAAAATAATTAATTTGGCATTAAAACAACTTTTTGAGTTTTTGAATTTAATTTAACTTTCAATTTAGAACTAGAAAGAGATGACAACTCATTTGTATTTATTTCTTTTTTTTTGTCAAATTCATGAGAAAGTATTTCATTTTTTGATATATTCTAATTATTTATTTATTAAATTAATATAATAATTTTATGAAAAAGAACAAACAATACAATCTACCCATTTTTTTGCTAATTCAGTAGATGGAGCAATAAATTCAATTATTGATTGATGATTTGGAAAAGAATATTTAATTGCAAATTGATTTGGTTTTGCTATTTATTTCATTATATTTTTCATTAAAAAGTAATGAAATTGTTTACAAACTTTTATGTAATGCAATCATTTTGATGTCAATTATAAAAAATATTTGTTGATCAGTTTTTTCATTACTTTGTGATGAAAAGATATTGTCTATTAATTTCCATTGTTGTGGTTTGCTAAATGTAAATGAATTACTTGTATTTCTGTATTGTAATATTCCTTCCATTTTTCTTATCTTACTTTACACAAACTTTTGAAGTTTTTTTCTCTAAAATAAAAAAAAAAAAGAAAAAAAAGAGAAAGTCTTAAATTTTGTGTTAAGACGTGGAACTAATATACACTAAACTTACGTTTATTTCAGTGTTTCTTAATAAAGTTGGAACTAATAAATCTAAACCAAATAATGTTTACATTCATTGTTGGTATTGTAGTAATAATTGTTATTTTGTATTACATTTATATGTATTGCCGAGGAGGGGTAAATATTAATTTTCCAGATCTTACTGATAAAGTAGTTGTAGTAACAGGAACAAATAGAGGAATTGGATATGAAACAATTAGAGCATTAGCCAAGTTAAATGCTACAATTATATGTTGTTGTAGACATGAAGAAGCACAAATTCGAGTAAATATGATTATTGGTAAAGAAACAAAAAATAATAAATTAGAATTTGTTAAATGTGATTTAATGGACTTAAACTGTGTTAAGAAAGCAGCACAATATATCATTGATAAATATCATAAAGTTGATATTCTTATTACTAATGCTGGTATTATGTGTTGTCCTTATACTCTTTCAAAGCAAAATATTGAATGTCAAATGGCTACAAATCATATTGCACATGCTGCTTTCATTAATTATTTAATTCCTGCATTAAAAGAATCAGAAAAACCAAGAGTTGTTGCTGTTTCTTCATTAGCACATTTATTTACAACTAATAAATCAATTGACCTTATTGGTAAAAAAGAAGATTATCAACGTGCTTTTAGATATTTTGAATCTAAATTAGCTGTTGGAATGTTTATTCATCAATTTGCTAAAGAACATCCAGATATTATTGCTGTTCATGTTCATCCTGGACTTGTTTATTCTAATCTCTGGAGATATTGGTGTCCATGGTTAATGTGGTTTGTTTCACCATTCTTTAAGATTTTCTGGAAAACACCAGAAGAAGCATGCCAAACTACTCTTCACTGTGCACTTGCTGATGATATCCAAACAGGAGCATATTATTCAGATTGCAAAATTGCTAAACATAATCCAATTATTGACGATGGTATTCTTTGTCAAAAGTTGTACAAAGAAACTCTTGATTTGATTGAGTCTAACACTCAATAATTGAAAATTTTATTTCTTTTTTATTTTTTCTAATTGACTCCATTAATAAATTAAATTAGAATAACTGGACTAAATGACCAAGAACTTCAACTCCTTTGTTGATTGCTTTTACTGGAACAAATTCTCTTCTTGAATGAAAATTCATTCCTCCTGCAAACATATTAATACATGGAAGTCCTTTTTCACTTAAATGTGAACAATCAGCACCACCTCTCATATATTGTTTTTTTGCTTCAACTCCAGATAATTTCATTGCTTCAATTAATTTATCTACAAGAAGATTATCTGGAAGATAACGTTTCATGTTACGATACTGTTCAGTAAACTTTAAATCAAATGATGATTTTGTATATCTTCTTTTTAAGAAGGAAATTTGATCTTTCATTAACTGAATAAAGAATTCCATCTCATTAATTTTGAATGACCTTACTATGAAACGCGCATGTGCTTTTATTACAGACCCACTCATTTCAGTACAAAGAATATATCCTTCATCTTCTTTTGTTGTTTCAGGTCGTTTACTAATTGGTAAACTAGTATAGAATTGAGATAAAATAAACCCAGCATCTTCCATTATATTATAAGCTTCTCCTGGATGAACTTCATATCCATTAATAGTTAATTCAGCTCCAAATGCATTAAACCCTTCATCGTTATAAGTTCCTAATTCATCTCCATCAACAGAATAAGCATAGTCAAGATGAAGGTCTTCAATACAAACATGATCACAACTCTCTCCTATTTCTTCATCGGGTGTAAAAATAACCATTATTCTTGGATGTGGAATATTATCTTTCATAATTTTATTGAGTGTTCCCATTAAAATAGCAACACCTGATTTATCATCAGCACCTAATAATGTATCTCCTGATGATGTAATAATTTCATCTCCTCCATATTTTTTAATGTCCTCTTTACTAATAACTGTTCCAGATGGTAAAACTAAGTCAGAAGTAACTTCAGTTGGTAATTGATGAATTATTGGTTTAACACCTTCTCCAGAAGCTTCTGGAGAAGTGTCAATATGTGCAAAGAATCCAATTGATTTTTTAGAACCATTTGTTGCAGGTAGTTCAGCTTTTAAAATACAATTTTTTTCATCAAAAGTAAAAGGAACATTTAATTCCTTTAAGTCTTTTTGGAGTTGTTTTTGCATGTCAAATTGACATTGGGTTGAAGGGGTGACATGAGTTGATTCATTACTTTGACTATTTATGGTAACATATTTAAGAAATTTTTGAACTGCATAAGAGTCAGTCATTTTTGAAATAATAAAAATTAGACTTTTTAAGTTCTTATATATTTATTTGTTTTTTAATCTTCTCATTATCTTTTCTTGTCAAAAAAAGTAATGTGGAATTTAAAAAAAATAAACAAAAATAAAAATTTTGTTATTACAAATAATGTTTTATAAAGAAAAAAGATAATTCAAAGTTGAAACTAATTGATAAGAAATCTATTTTTAAATTAATGAAATTAATCAAAAAATACGAGAAGAAAAGAAGAAAAAGATTTTTATGTAACTTTGTTAATGTATCACAAAAAACAAAGAAATACAAACAGAAAATAACCCTAAAACGGTGGTTCATGAAAAATGAGAAAGAGAAAGAATCAAGGGAAATACAAATTGTATATATTCCATAAGAAAATTGAAGTATTTTTTGAAAAGACCTTTCACAGAAAATAAAAACAGGAAAATTTATAAAAAAGAAAAAATAAAATTTGTAGATCTTTTATCAAAATTGAAAATGACTGAGCAAAGACACATGTGTATTGCAACAACGATGTGTCCTAAATGTCGAGAGTTATTATGTGAAGAATGTTTAATGAAAGGAATAAAAGAAAATGGATGTTGTTATAAATGTAAGCAACCACTTACATTAGAAGAGATTAAATTAAAAAGAAGAGGATCTACTATGATTCATACTACAGACTTTAGTAATTCAGATAAACTTCCACCATTAAGTGCTAAAATTGGGAATATACCAAAAGTTTCATCTGCTATTTCACCATTATTATCACCAGGAAGAAGTTTATCATTTAGTTCTAATGATTCATCATTAGCAGCAAGTGAAGATTCATTTTTATTAGAATATAAAAGTTCTGAAAAGAAAACAAATTCATCAATTCCAAGTTCAAGTTATGGTGAAAGTGTTGAAAGTCAAAATTCAACAGGTAAAAGTTCATGGTTTGAAAATGAAAAAGATTATAGTCCTCATAGTAATGCAAATATGTTTGATTTACCTACAACAGATGAATATATTACTTTTACTAAAGAAAGTGGTAGTAATGCAAAAATAATTCAATATGCAACATTAGAAAAATGTCTTCAATTTATTACATCAAAAAATTGTGAAGATAGTTATTTTACACAATGTTTTGTTTATTCATTTAAATTAATAACAACAACTACAAAATTATTAAAATTATTAATTATTTTATTTAGTCCAAATAAACCAATTGATATGTTATGGAATGATTTTATTCAAAATATTATTATTCCAACACGTACACGTATATTAGCATTAGTAAAAATGTTAATTCAAGTTTTTCCAAATGACTTTAAAGAAGAACAAAATCAAGAAGCAATTAATGATCTTATTCAACTTTATACAACATATAACAAATCAATGGGTTTAAATTTACAAAAATCATTTGACAATAGATTTGGTCTTAAAATGGAATGTGTTATTTTAAAGAGAAATGTTCCTCTTCTTCCGGTAGATGATAAATTTAGTGGAATTCTTTGTATTTCACCATTGGATTTTGCAGAACAAATGACTTTAATTCAAATGGAATCATTTGTTGCAATTCCTTCTGATGAATTTTTAAATCAAGGATGGACAAAAAAGAATAAAGAACAATTAACACCACATATTGTTAATATGATTAAATTATCTAATAAATTAATTCATATTGTTCAAACAGAAATTGTTATGCAACCAACATATGCATTAAGAAGTCTTGCATTATTTTATTTTATTACAGCAGCAGAAACAATGAGAACAATTCAAAATTTTGATGGAATGAAAGCAATTGTTACTGCATTACAATCTGTTTCAGTATTTAGACTTAAAGTATCATGGGAAATGCTTCAACAAAGTACAAAAAGTATATTTACAAATTTAGTTCATATCTGTTCAGAAGATAATAATTTTACTGAATTAAGAAAAATAATGAATATTGCAATACCACCAACAATTCCATTTATTGGAAGTACATTAACTGATTTAATTTATACAAGTGATGGTAATAAAGCATCAACAAATAATAAATTTAATTTTTATAAATTACGTGGAATTGGTAATTTAATTAAAGAAATTCAAATGAAACAAAAAACTTCATTTTCATTTAATATTGCACCAAATGTAAGAGATTTTATCAATTCAATTCAAGTAATTTCTAATGAAGACCAATTATTTAATTTATCTCAAAAACATGAACCAAAAGTTACTGAAAAATTTATAGATTTAACAAAAAAACCTTATAAACATGATGCTAAAGAAGCTAAAGAACTTCTTAAATCATATCTTAAACGAATAAAACAATTAAGATAGTTCTTTTATTTGTTCTTGTACTCACTGTAATGTTCACTCCTGATTTAATTTAATTAAAATATCCTTCTTTTTTATTTATTTTTATTGTATTAAAATGAATAATTACAGAAAGGCATTCTGTTATAAAATTAAGACATATTGAAGAAGGTTCAATAGTTATTTGTTAATGTTCTTTAATATCTATTTATGTATTTGTTTATTATTTAGTCTCATTTTCTTCTTTCATACTTCCTGTTATTTGAAAGTTAAAAATGTTGTTCTAAAAATAAAACTCATTTCTATTTTTATTATTTTTGTCAGTTATATCATAAATGAATAATATTATTTATTAATCAAAAGGTTATATTACTAGGCAGTGAATGTTCAACAATTTTTGTTGGTTGATTAATTGAAATTTCATGGGTTAACTAAAAAAAATATATATTTGTTCAACAGTTTTTTACACTCGAAACAATTTTTTAATATCAATTTCTAAATTTGGAATGTGTTTTAGTAACGATCGTTTGATTAAACAAAAGAGAAAAAAAATAATCAAAAAACGACTAGATAGTTTAAAAATACATCAAAGTTGAAGGAAGTTAATAAATAGTGAATGATTTATACTACCTAAAATAGTCCAATAAACTGTTATGGCATGAACTTAATTTTTCTTAATTTACACTAATAAATGCCTGGTCATGATGACTATCGTGCTTATATTAATGAAGATAAAAAACAAATGAAAATTAATAAACAAAAAGAAAGAACAAGACTAATTAAAAATGAAGAGGCATCTCTTTTTGCTTTTTGTGTTGCATTATTATCTAAATATTTTAGAATTGAAATTGGACTTCCGCATACTCATTCAACAAAAACAGTTCAATTTGCAAATATCAAAAAATTATATTATGAAAATGATTATCTCAATGTAGAAGATTTTGTCGTTAATAAATTACAAGAACTTGCAGCACTAGATAGAAAAGACAATATTCCTGAATCAACTATATCAAGAAGAGTCCAAGAAAGACGTAGAAAAATAATGAAAGAACTTTTAGAAGATTTATTATTTGAATATGGTATTATTGTTATCGATAGTACTAATAGAGTTACTAACATTAATAGAACAAGTATTTGTACATATAAACTTAAACAATTTAACCATGAACATGTCATGGTAAATGGAAGAAAAATTGCTGAAATGATAGAAGAAAAAGTTAATAAAGAAAGAAATTGTTTTTTTGAAAAGAATGATTTTGATCATTTTCCTGTACAAATACGATACTAATATCTATAGATTTTGAATTGATACAATCGAGAATGTCAACAACTAAAGTGTGATACAATTTTATATTTTTATTTAATTTTAGTGTAAATTAAAAAATGTTAAAAATCCAAGAATAGAGAATAACAAATTTTTTTTCAAAAAAAAAGAGATTTGTTTTAGTTAAAAAAAAAACCCCATTTTCTAAAAATTAATAAAAAAAAAACTTAAAAAAAATTAATAAAAATTAAAGAAATGAGTGATTATCTCTTAGCAAATTATAGTCATGAATATGAAAATGAATTTATGTATTTAATGATAGAAACAAGTATGGGAACAAAATTTGATAATAATGATAAATTACCTAAATGTCTTGTTATGGTTGGTGGAAAACCTATTATTCAATGGCAATTAGAAGTGCTTGAGAAACTAAATGTTAAAGAATTAGAAATTGTAGTTGGAACATCTGTTGTTGCTCTTGTTCAGTCAACCATTGGAACAATTAAAACAACAATTAATATCCATTATTATCCAATTGATGATATTGAATTTTTACACAATGGAGTTGCATTAAAGAAGTTTAGAGAAGATAATAGAGAGAAGTTAATGAAATATAGAGATGTAATAGTTATTGGAACTGACTTATTATTTGATACCACCACATTTACAAATTTTATTAACCAACATAGAATTGAAAGTAGTTATCTTACGTTACTTACCACTGAAGAAAAAAGACCTAAATTAAAGAAAGGAGAAGAATTTGACGAACAACGTCCAAAAGATTTATTAATTCTTAATGAACAAAAAAGAATTTTTGGAATGGTTTATGGTAATTGTTCTGATAAAATTGGTATTCCTTATGATGTTCTTGATAGATACCCTTCTCTTTCTATAGTTGATGAAATCCAAACATTAAGAACATTTATTGTTAAAAGTACTGTCCTTGCACGAATGCCATATAGTGATAAATTAACTTCTATTCATAAAGATGTTCTTCCTCATATTATTAAATTATTACGTGGTAAATTTGGTCAAGACATTCACGAAAAAACTTTAAATGATTTATTTAATCATATCCCCTCTTCATTTGAACCACCTTGTATTTATGTTCTTCAAAAGACTGGAATGACTTTTAGAATATCTCAACAAGCTCAAATTAAAAAAGTTGAAGGAATGGTTAAGTCTCAAAAATTAAAGCTTTTTTGAGTGAATTGAGTGACATTTAATTTGTGTTATTTTTAATAAGAAAAAAAAAAATAAAGAAAATTTTTGAAAAAATAAAAATTTAAATAATTTAATGTTAATAAAATTATCATTTATTCATTAATTAATAGATATAATTCACTTCATACTTTATTAAAATAACTAATTTCTTTGTTTTATTTATTATTTATTTTTTCTTCTTGTTTTGTTTGAATAAATCATTCTTCTTTCTGTTTATTTCTTTTTTTTATCTTCTTTGATTGTTATTTTATTTTTAAATAACTTCTTCTTTCTTTATTTTCTTATTTTATGATTGAATGAATATTTC
>NW_008577911.1:11471-24216 GCF_000257125.1 Entamoeba nuttalli P19
GTATTATATATAATTTCATTTATTATTAATACCATCATTTATATCATTTTCTTTTGTTATTATTCTTTCATAATACATTACTTCATTCTTTCTATTATTATTTATTTTATTTCTTATTAAAATACTTCATCATAATCAGTTAATAATTGATATTTCATTATTTGATTTTGTATTAATATTTGGTATTTCTGATATGCCATCTTCGAACCTAATATTTTGCAAAAGATAAAAATAGTAATGAATGAAAAAAAAAAGGGGAAAAAGTTTTTTTGAAGTGTTAATAAAAAAAAAATGACGTTATTCTTTCCTAAGAACTAAAAATATAAACTTCATTTAAAATGAAGTTTTTTGAACTAATTATAATAGTTAATATGAAACATTCAGTCAAAGCTTCAAAGGAACCAAAGAAACTTACAATTGCCAAAAGAATTTCAACTTCATTTGAAGGAGAGCAAGAAGCATTATGTATTTCTTTATTAATGTCTCATGGTGTTAAATTTACTTTATTAAAACCAAGAAAAACACATACTGGAACAGAAAATGATCCAGAAGCATTATTTTTTACAATTCAAACAATACATTTTGGTGACTATGAAGTGTTATTTAATTATATTACTGATCAAATTATAATTAATGAAGAGAAACAAATTTCTCCAGAAAAGAAAGATAGAAAAAAATATGAAAAAAGAAATGTCATTTCCTCAACTAATAACTTCCTTACTGATTTATTGAGACATTTAGGATATTCTATTAAGTTTAAAAAAACAAGATCAACAAGTATTATTGTTAAAATGAATCGTGTTTCTAGTTTAGTAGGAAATGGAATATGTCTAGAAGATACTTCTTCAATTTCTCAACTTGGAAAAATGATTAATCATAAAATTAGAGATATTTTTGATCAAGCAGATATTAAACGTGAAGAACCTATTTTTTTCGATTATAATAAGCTTGGAATTTGTTTCAGAACATTTGGTGATAGATCAAATGATATTACTCAATATATTTGTAAGATTATTACCCCTGATAAAATATTATTATCTCAAACTAAAAAAGAAAACAACAAAATAATTGAAAAACAATGTAACTCTTCAATTAGTCCTTCTTTAGATATTAGTAGTTTTAAAACGGAAGGCAACAAAGAAGAAATTATAAAAAATGAAAACATTAGTGTTGTTTCTTTTGATAGTCAAGAAATATCCTTTAATAATAATTATACTTTCACTAATGAGGTAGTTGATGTCATTACTTTTATTCCTTATAACAATTGGCAAGTTTCTTTTGAACCATTTGAAAATAATACTACTCAACAATTACCAACTCTTTCAAGTGTTGGGTTAATTTAATTTTGTTTATTCTTTCTGATTTTTAACAAAAAATAATTCTTTTTTTTAATCATTTTAAAGTATTTCAAAAAATACCGAATATGTTATTTACTTAATATGAAATTTACCCATTCAACTTTTATTTCAAATTCTTGCTTCTCTTTAAACGAAAGAAAAGTAAAGGAGGGATCATCTAATATTCCTTGAATTGAAACAATAATAAGTTCTTTATTTTGTTGAATGAGAAATTCATTTTCTTCTGAAAGAAGAACATCAAGAAATGGATATGATAAAGTTCCTGTAAAAGGAGTATCACCAAATAGAATAGAAGGAAATTGTTGAGTACAATTACTTTTCAAATGTAATTGAATTGATAATAATAATTCAGAACCAATAGAATCTTGTGGTTGGATAGTGGAAATAAAGTCAATAGAAAAAAGTGGTTCAGACAATAAAGATAACCAAAGAATTGCTAATGATGGAGTAGTGTCTATAGATAACTGAAGTTGTTGGAATGAACTAGGAATATCATTTTTATTTAAAAGAAAAGTTGGAATAAAATCAAATAATGAGCATTTGAGTAATGAATATAACTGATCAACACAACCATAATCTAACAATACGTGTAAACCACCACTTATCAAAAAAGATAAATAATATTGTGGTAATGTTATTAGGTGAATTAATTTAAGGATTTGTTCTATTTGCTCTAAATCATTATCTTCAATATATTTAATAATTTGTGGAATAATAGAAGAAATATCTAATAAAGATTCTTCATTAAAAGAGAGAAGAATTTCAATAAACTTGTTGTCTAATGTTTGCCCATCAAGATGAAAAATAACTTGTTGAAAGTACTCAATAACAGCGGATTTAGGAATATAATGAATAAGATGAGGCAATAATAAAATACAGTGATAGAAAGGAGGTAAAGATTTTAATATTTGAAATGCAATAGAAGATGATAATTGGGTATAAGTTAATAAAGTAATTAAAACTTCATTATTTGGATTTTCAAAAAAAGATTCAATCAAATAATCACATAATGGAGAACGAGAAAAGTATTTCTCTAAAAAGTCATTTGATAATGTAGTAACTAATATACGAAGGAATTGGATACATTGGTCTGATATTTTTGATAATAAAGTAGATTGAATTAAATGATCAATATTATAATGATTAAATAATGATGCTATTAATTCTACAGGTGATAATAAAAGGTATTGATTAAATAAAATAAAAACAGAATAATCCAAAGAATCTAATAATAATAAATAAAGACTTTTAATCATACTATGAAAAGATAATTCGTCTATAGAAACTTTATTTAACAAAAATTTATTCGATTGAAGAAGAGTAATAAATTGGATTATTAAATCAACTAATGATTTTGTTAATAAATGTCTTGAACAAACTTGGAATAAATCATTAATTGAAAAAAGAGAAGACTGACATAAAACTAAAGATGGTTCTTTCAACACAATTTGAAGAAGAAGTAAAACACATTTGTCTGACTCTATCTTCAAATCAGTTTCTTGTTTTATTAAAATTAGACAATTAGTATTGAAGTTATTGATAAAAAAATGAAGTAATTCATTATGAACCATTTCATTCTCTTGGTTTAGGTAATAATGATATAATTGTGTATATTCAAGCTGGTTTAATGTATTTTTTAATGAAGATATCATTTTACATTTTGTTGTAGATAAACACGTTGTAGAATGAATAATTTCAAAAACTGTACTACTCATTTATAAGAATTGATCTGAAGATTTTAAGATATGATAGAATCTAATCATATTATAATGATGAAATGACCTTTAAAATTTTTTTTTTAATTTCAATCTATCAACTCATAATCCATTTCTTAAAATTATTTATGGTATACAACAAATTGATGCTATTTTGTTTATGTATATTTTGTCCTCCAATTGCTGTATTTATAGAAACCAATTCTATAGGAATAGAATTTTGGATATGTTCATTTCTTTGGATATTTTGTTTAAGCATTGGAGGAATTATCTATGCTTTTATCAAATGCTTCTTCTAAAAACTGAAGAAAAAAATTAACAAAAGTTTTTAGTTAGTTAATTTAAGAATTATTCCATTAACAAATGATATACTGTGAAAATTTTCACTTTTAAAGAACATACAACCAAGTATACTCAATTCAATTTTCAAAACAAACCGTGTTATGAGTAGTCCAATGTTAACTCCTTCAAATGCACTAATTAAAAGGATGTTCAACCATTATTCTTCCATTAAAGAAAAAGATACTTTGTAAGGCATGTACCTTAACATATAAACTCTCCTTTTCTAAAGCAAAAAAATAAAATAAAATTCAAGTATTATTGTACATACATTTGATAGAGAAAATTCAATCAAGAAAAAGAGACAATTATAAAGAAGTTATGTTATTTACTTTTGTGGTTCTATTACGATAAATTATTAACGTTTTTAGTAAATTCAGCTTTTGTTTAAGTTTCGTTAAGTAAATAATATTATAAGAAGAAAGTAGAAATACTCTAATAAATACAAATGTGAAAATAAATTATATTAAAACCAAAAGAAATCAAATCAAAATAATCAATTTCTTTTTTGCTATTCAGAAGTAATAACGTGGAAAAGAATTCTTCCAATAGAAATGAAGATAAAAAGGAGATAATAACAAATTTTTAAATAACCAATCACTTCTTTTCTATGAATATTTGTAAAAACAGTCACAGGGTTATACTTAAATGAAGCATTAAAGAAATGATAAATATCTAATGACAATAATGGAATAGTGAAAAGAAGTTCAAAGATAAAAAATTGTGGAATATAAATGAGGGTTAAAATAAGTTGTATGATAACTTCTGGGACAAGAAGACTAAATTATGTGAGTAAATTAACTAATAAATCCATTAAAAGAATCAAACAGAAATAATAACTTAAACAAACGGATTAACTCTTTTACAAAAATCTACTGGAGATAATTGATCAGTTTGAATATCTACAATACAAAGACAATGAAACAATACAATAACAAGTTCTACTCCTGATAATAAAATACCACAAATCCAAGTAACAATGAAATTTGGTTGTAACATTTGAACAACTTTTAATTATTAGTTCTTATTTTGAAACTTATTTAAAAAAAAACATTCAACAACCATAAAATTAATGAACTTTAGAAATTCATAAAAATTAGGTTTTTTTTTTGTTATTTCTCTTAGAATTAGAAATAGAGTAATAATGAAGTTAAATAAGTGACAAATGTAAGAATTATATAAAAAATGATGATGATAAATATAAAACTTCTTCTTTTACATAGAAAATACATTGAAAAGAATAAGTTTAGAAATAACATTTAATTTTTGTAATGTTTTTTAAAAAAGAAAAATATCAATATTTAACACAAATTGTTATTATTTTTGAATAGGAATAAAAATTAAAAAAAATTAAAAAAAAAAAAGAGAAAGGAATGAGATTGTAAAAGAGAAAACAAATAAGAAAAGAGAGAAAATAGAAAATGAGATCGACATAAAAAAGATTTAAATGGTTTGTTTGAAGAACAAAAAAGGAAGAAAGAAGATATTCTCATTTTAATAGGAAAAAACACCAACAAAGTTAGAGACAGTATATTTAATGTCAGTGATTCAATATTTAGATTCACTTCATACATTATTTAATTTTCATCAAGTGTGTCATAGTTGTGATGACGCTATTGGAAGAACAAAAATTAATCCATGTTATAAAGAAAGGTCATTAGAAACTATGTTATTAGACTCACGACTTAATAATTTAAATAAAGAAATGAAAATATTTGGAGGATTAGAAACACTTCATATTGACATCAATTCATTAGAGAAAATAGAATTAAATAAATGTTTGTTTTAATTGAATAAATTCAGAAAGGATAATATTAAATAAAGTAGTAGAAAGATATAAATTATTTGAGATACCATTCTTTTTAAATCAACCAAGTACTAATAAATATAAAAATTTAAATGGAATTAAGGAGAAAATAGTTAGTTATAGAATTGATCTTTCATTTAAAGAGAATTTAGATATAACTACATTAATTAATTTAAGAGAAATAAGAATTAGAGTAACAAAACAACTTTCAAAAGAAATAATAACAAATTTTATAACAGGACTAAAGAAATTAAGACATTTACATAAAGTAATTATTGATTGTGATACACAACATCTTGAATATTTATGGTCATTAGTAAAAGGAATGAATTCAGAACGTACAACAATTATATTTAGATTAAATTGGTTAAGAGATGAAGATATTCCAATAATACAACAAGTATCTAATGTAATAAATGTTGGTATTTTTACAAATGGATTAGGTAAATTCCATGATATTTATTTAAAGAAAGGAGTTATATTATTATTTTATACAGATTATTATCTTCAAGTTTCTAACCAAATGGTATTTGATACTCAATTTTCAAAATTATTAAAAGAGTATTTTCCTTTTAAAATTGAAATTCAAGGAAATAATTTTATTGCTCATGTTGGAAATAGTAAAATTATTAAACTTCGTTCATTAAATTATCTTTCTGATTTATTTATTAATGAAGCTCGTTTTGATGAAAAAATTACAATTGAATTACCTACTCATTTAGAAAATTTAATTATTAATAATACTTCTTGTATTGATCGTCATGGATTAGATGGAATTGAAAATACTTTAGTCCCTAAAACAGTATTAGCTCAATTTGCTTCTCTCATTTAATTTAAATTATTTTCTTTTTTTTCTTTTTATTTTCTTTAAATTTAAAGAAATTGTTGTTTAAAAGTCCTAAAACATTTCACTTAATTTTCTGTTTCTTCTACTGTTTTTGTAACAAGTCCTTTAAAACTAGCTACTGGGACGTATGAAACGAGAGTATAAAATTTACCTTCTTCACCTTCCATTGGAAGTCTTGCCATTCTAACTCTAATTCTATCAGCAACTGATCTAATACCTTGACTCCAAATAAATTGATTTAATCCCATATCAAATTTAACATTATGTGTTTTCATAGTTTTAATTGCAAGGAATCTAATAATTTTAATGGCTTTTGGTGCTCTCTTCTTAAATGATTCTTTATGAAGATATTTATGCATATGAATAGTCATTTCACGAGTAATTGGTGCCATTTCTTTTGTTTTAATTTCTTTACTTGGTTTCTTATTTCCAACTTTACTAGATTTGGCTTCTTTTCGTGCCTTATTAGCAGCTCTATATTTTAATACTCGTGGATTAGTTGTGGTTGATTCAGCCATTTTCACTTCTCAAACCCTTTAGAGTTCCTTTTTTTAGTTCTTTCTACTTTCAAGTCGTTTATTCTTTTTTAATCATATTATTCTTTTTTGTTATTTATTATTGTTATTTTTCTGAATTACCATTGTCTTGAAAAACGAAAACTAAAAAAGTGATTGTTAATTCTGAAAAAACTCCAAAATGGTTTTTCTCTAAAATTCATTAGATTTCATACAAAAAACCAGGGAAACAAAACAATAAAAAAGTAAAAATAAAATTAAGGGTTTTCTAATTTATTCTTTTTTTTCAAATTTGACTTAGACAAAAACAGACAAAAAAGTCTTTTTAAAAAAGAAATAATTGATATAATGAAAACACGACAAAATCACGTGGTAACCAAAAAGAAAAAGAAATAAAGAAAAAAAAAGAAAAAAAAATAATTTAAAAATAAAATTAAAGTAGGTTGCAATTAAAAGTCAAGTTAAAAATAAATATTTAAATAGTTTAAAGAACTGAAAAATCAAATCATTCTTTGGGATGCCAGTGAAAGACTACAAAATTGTAGTATTAGGAAGTGGTGCTGTTGGAAAGTCATCAATTACAGTTAGATTTGTACAAGGCATTTTCTTAGTTAAATATGATCCAACAATTGAAGATTCTTATCGTAAACAATTAGATTTGGATGGACAACAATATGTCCTTGAAATTTTAGATACTGCCGGTACTGAACAATTTACTGCTATGAGAGATTTATATATGAAAACTGGACAAGGATTTGTTCTTGTTTATTCCATTATTGCACAATCTACTTATAATGATCTTGATCCAATTCATGACCAAATTGTTAGAGTTAGAGATACAGAAAATGTTCCAATTATTGTTGTTGGTAACAAATGTGATCTTGAGAGTCAAAGAATTGTTTCACAAGATGATGGAAAAGCTCTTGCAGATAAATATGGAGCTGAGTTCCTTGAAGTTTCTGCTAAAGCTGAAATTAGGATTTCAGACATTTTCACTACTCTTATTAAAAGAATTAATGCTATGAACCAAACTAAACCAAAGAAGAAGAGTGGTGGATGTTCTCTCTTCTAAAAAACACGGACATCTTTGTTCTCTAATCGTATTGTTCGTATATTTTTTCTTTTTTTTTTTTTTTATCCTTGTAAAAAATTTATTTTCAAATAAAAAGAAAATTTCAATTATTTAAAGAAGAACCATCAAAATTGTAAAAATGGATAAAACAAGTATACCTGATATTCCATTGTCACACTTCCATTCAATTGGATTGAAAATAATTAATTGACCATTATCACTTTGGGTTGATACTGATGCTTCTGCAAGCCTAACAGGAACATAGGTAGTTGAATCTGATAATTTAACATCTCCAACATAAGCAACAAAATCCCCCTTAGCTACATCTTCATTTACTGAAATTGTTATATTTTGAATAGATGAACTAGTAATTGGAACAACTACATTATTTTCAGTATTTGGAATTACTTTAATTTGTGAAGTGTGTGTACGTCTACCAGTTTTTAAAGTATTACCTTTAACAGTAATTATAATTGGTACTTCACTTGTATTTGTACTTTCATAGTACAAGACAAATTGAATAGTTTTTAATTGAGTATTTATTGGTTTTTCATTAATAAATTGAACATTTTTTTTAATATTTCCTTTGTAATAACTAGTGTCATTAATAAAAACTAATGTAGGCGACAAGTATTCAGTATCAATATGCCATCCATCATTCATTTTACCATCAGTAAAGATAAAACTTTCTTTTCCCATGGCATTAAAACAAAGAAGGATTATAATAATGAACATAACTAATGAATGATTTCTTTTTGTTCATAGAATGTTTAAGTAGTACTATCTTTTACTTTAGCTTTGTCAATTTCATAATGAGATTGAATCTTTTCTGTTTAAAAGAGTAATATTCTTTTTTCAACAAAAGATGTCTCATAATTTTTGACTTTTCTTATTAAAAAAAAAATAAAATAAAAGATTAATTTAAGAAAAACATTCATTGATTATTCCCAGTTAGTGCGTCATAGGTTTGTTTATCAATCATTTGCATTGTATGTAAAGCTTCAAGAATCCCATAGGCTAATGATGGATTTTCTGAAAGAATTGTTTTTGCTTTTTTACGATCAGTTTGAACAAGTTTCTATTAATCAGTATTTGAGTAATATTAATACCAAGATTATTTAGAATACAAACTTTTACTTCTTCTATAGCACTAAGTAACTGTTGTTTATCAATACAATCAAGTGCTTGTTTAACATCTTTTTCTGTCGCAAATTTCGTTCCAGTTTGAGGTGGTTGTTGCATCAAATGAATTTTTAAGTTTTTTTTGAAAAACAAAATATTAAAATTTTTTGTTATTTTAATAAAAGAAAATTACTAAGAGAAATAATATACAAGAAAAACGAAGGGAAAAGAAGAAAAAGATAATGAAAAAGAAACAAAAGTCAAAAAAAAAAAAAAAAAATAAAAAATAAAAGAAACTAAAAAATTATAATATTATGAAGTTGGTCTTAATACTTTTAGTATTTGTAGTTTCAAATGGAATTGAGACAGTTAGTAATAATGATAAACAGTATCACTCTTACATCAAACAAATTACAGAAAAAATGACAGAAGTAAAAAGTAAACATGGGAAACGAATTGCTGAATTAAAGAATCGAATGAATAACTTACAAAATGAATTAAATAAAAAGAAACAAATGATGGCCAATGAAATAAATAAAATGAAAGAACAAGTAGTTGAATTACGTGTTGCAGAAAAAGAAACAAAGAAAGCTAAAATAAATTTAAAACAAATGGCAAATCAAATATATAAATTAAAAAATAAAGCACAAAAAGCTGCTAGTGAACCTGATAAAAGAGTAAGTCAAACCATTATTTCACAATTAAGAAAAAAGAAAGTTTCATATGAAAATATACTTCTATCAATGAAAGAGAAATACACTAAAGCTGAAGGTATATTAAAATTAATGAAGAAAAATCAACGAAGAATTATGAATCAACTCTTCAGATTAAAACATCGAATGTTTAGAGTAGAAGAAAAGATTAGAAGAGAAAATGATAATACAAAACGTTTATTAGCTCAAAAGAAAAAATTACTTAAAGAAGCAAATCAATTAGCATCAGATAAAAAACGTTTTGCTCAACAAAAAAGTATTCTTGAAAGTAAAGTTGTTGTATTAAAAGAACAAATGCAAAATGCAACAAAACAACATCTTCCTAAATTACAAAGTCAAATGGAACAATTTAAAGAACGTATTTCATTTTTAGGTGAAAGTGTAAAAGATGTAATTGAAAGAGAAGAAGAACTCTTTGTTGATTCACCTAAACTTTCAGCAGCTAAACAAGAATTTTACTCTAAACTTAATCAACTCAAACAAGATAGATCAAATCTTCTTCAACAAATAAAAGATGCACGTTATGAATTAAAACAAATGAAAGGTAAATTAAATCAATCAAAAACAAAGAAGGTTAGTCAAGGAATTATTCGTGAACAAAAAAATCTTGTTAATGAAGCAAAAGAAAAAGTTATTGAAATAAAAAGAAAATTAGCTGAAATTAGAAGAAAAAAAGATGTTGTTGTAAGTACTTTTAAAGCAGAAGAAAAACAATATTATGAAAATAAACGAATTAAAGCAGAAAAGAAAGCTTTTAAACGATTATCTGATAATGTTAAAGAATTACAAAGAGTGTTTAATAGAATTATTAGAATTAAAAATGCTATGAGAACAAATACTAGTGAAAAACTAAAACAAAGACTAATTATTGTTAATGGACATAAAAAAGAATTATTAATTAAAATTAAAGTGCTTGAAAATAGATTACTTAATTATCAAAAAGTTAGACAACAACAATTTAAAGTTCAACGAGTTGAAATGAGAATGAAGAAAGAAAGAATTAATAAAATTTTAAATGAATTATATAAGAAAATTGCTATAAAGAAAACATTACTTGACATGAGTAAAGAAAGTCAAAAATTAATTAATGCTAAAGAATATTTCTTAAGTGTTGATAGAGCTAATGATTTAGAAAAGAAAATTGCAAGGATTAATACTATTTCCAACAATTTACAAGTAAAAGAAGTAAATATGCTTAAATCAGTTATTAAACGAATGAAAGTTATTGTTAATATTATTGGAATTAAACAAGCAAGTTTTGAAGAAGAACTTGCTGGAGATATGGCAGAGTTCCATAAAATTATTGATGCTTTCATTGTTTCAAAATATAATTTGGATATGCAAACCAGAGAGAATGAACAACAGGCTCAAAAATTAAGTGGAAAGTAATAATTGGTTGTTTTATCATTTTATAAATTATTTATAATAGAAAATTTAAAAGAAAAAAAAAGATAAACAATTCTTGTTAATTATCATGCATTAATGATTTTCCCCCATTAAATAAAACACTTCTAAAATCAGTGATTGGCTCTTCTTCTTTTTTAAATTCTTTCTTTGGGAGTGGTGGTTTTGTTGAATGTTTTGGTTGTGGTGATTGAGTTGGTGATCCAACAATTTTATTTTTAGGAGGTGTTATTGGTTTGGTAGATGTTATTTCTTTTGTTTCTTCTTTCTTTTCTCCTTCTTTTAATGATTTTCCTCCATTGAACAAAACACTTCTAAAATCTGTAATAGGCTCTTCTTTTTTTTCTGGAACTTTTGGTTTTATACTATCTTTCTTTGGTGGTGGTGGTGTTGGCTTATCTTCCTTTTCTTGTTTTGAAGTATCCAAACAACTCTTTTTTGGTTGTGTTGAAGGTTTAGATGGCTGAGCGATTGAAGGAGTATTACGTGCTGGAAGAGTTGGTTTGTGCCGTTCTTTCTTTTCTGGGTTTGAAGGAAGGGATTGTCTTTCATGTTTTTGAGTAGTTGTTTTAATTGGTTCAATGTGACTCTGTTTTTTTTCAAGAAGTTGAGATTTGCTTTCTTCTTTCTTTTCTCCTTCTTTTAATGATTTTCCTCCATTAAACAAAACACTTCTAAAATCTGTAATAGGTTCTTCTTTTTTTTCTGGAACTTTTGGTTTATGTTCATTCGTTGAAGGAGGTTTTGTTGTTATACTTTCCTTCTTTGGAGGGAGGTTTTGTTTTCTTGAAGGAAGAGATGGTTTTGGTTTTTTTTGAGGATCTTTAGAATTAGTTTTTTCTTCAATTTCTAGTACTTCCATAGGTGGTTGTGGTAGTGACTTATTTTTTTTTGGTGATTTGGTTGTTGAAATAATTGGAGCATTTTCTGTCTCACACTTTGGTTTTTGTTCTGAAGTATTGGAGTTTATTTGTTTTGGTGTAGGAAGGATTGGGTTTGGTTTAGTGTGCTCTGAAACAATGGGTTTGCTTTTAAATGCTGGTGTTTGTGTTATTTGTTCTGCCATTAGTTTTGCTCCTGATCGCTCTCGTTTTAATTCATTTCCAGGAGGTTTGCAATACATTGAAACTGGTCTTTGAGGTTGGTTATTTTGATTATAAGGTGAAGGTTTAAGAGGGTGTTGTGTAGATGTAGTTTTAGGAGATGTTGCTTTTTTTATTTCTGATGGTTTTTTAAAGCCATCAACAGGAGGAGGGAGTTGGTGTTGTGAGGCAGTTGTTTCAGATTTCTTCATAGTTAACTTTTCCTTTGATTTTTCTCTGATAAGAGCATTTTTGGTAGGTTCACGTTTATTTCTTTTGTTCAATTCTTCTGCAATCATCATACATGGCATAGGAGATCCTCCATAAAAAGGGTGTCTTCTTGGAGAAACACATTCATCTTTTGAGTCAATTGTCATAGTACATGCTTTTTCTTTTGTTTCACAAGTCATTTTTTTTTTCTTTTCAAACCCTTCTTTACTCATCTTTTTTTTGTTTGGAATTGACTGAGTGGGTCTTCTTGGTAATGTCTCTACTTTACATTTGTCTGATTCTCGAAGTAAATGGTCAACTTGTTGTTGAGAACTCATTTGTACATACAAAGATCTGAAAATTATTGGCTCTGAGAATTTAAAAAAATCTAATGAAATTCAGCTAAAAATACCTTTTCTTGAAAGAAATATTAACGAAAAAATCAATAAGAAAAATTATGTTTACTTTTCATTTTCGTAATGTATTATTGTTTCTTCTAAACCATTTATTAACAAAATGTTTTATATGATTATTCATTATGTCTTGAAGCTGATGCTGTTA
>NW_008577912.1:0-4130 GCF_000257125.1 Entamoeba nuttalli P19
TATTAGGATGTGAAATATCTCTTAAGATTGTTTTGAAGTTATATTTTTCACTTAGTTTTATGTTTTAAATTATTTTTTATTTTATTTGTATTATTCATAATCCTTTACATATAATTTAGGTGTAAATGAGAATGAATGATAACGGTTATAAATCCTTATTTTACATATCGGTTATATGTAAAAGAGTAATTGAATTTGTCTTACACATTTAAAAAATGAATAATAAGACTTTGTTGTTCAATATTTGGTTTCTATTTTTAATTTTATAATTCAATTAGAATTGAAAATGAACTTCATTTGAATTTCAATTGAAATTCATTGTCTCGTTATTTATCTTTTTTTTTAAAAAAAACCTAAAAGAATGTTCTCCCGTTATTATTGTGATGACTTCCACTTAAAATATTGAATTCTACTTGAATTAACTTGAAGATTCAATAGAAGAAAAAAGACTAATACAATTAATATTAAATTACATTAAGAAATTAAACAGCCAATGATAAATTATTGGTTGTTAGTTTGTAATAAGTTTTGGAGAAAGCATTTGAACCCAATACTGAAGTGTTGAAGGTGTTAGGTCTTGATATTGTTCTGGAAATTCTTCAATTAACGTTCTAACTGTTTTTGTTAAACCTAGTTCATAAAACTTTTTTACTGCATTTAATTTGATCGCTTGGTTCCATCTTTTCTTCTTTTGAACTCTTTTTTTAGGACTTTTTCCATCAACAACCTCAAAAGTTGATGGCTCAGCTGGTCGAAAGACAGATAATTTGGAGTTTGTCATAAATGAATATTATATATGAAACTTAAGTTCTGGAGGTACTATTTAAAAGAGAAAAGACTAATAGTAAAAAGATAATAATTAAAATCATTCAATGAATAAACCTATTTCTTTTTCATTTCATTCAAAAAACATACCCATTGAACTTTTCTAGAATTATTTGTTTATAAAAAATTTGAATTTCAATTGAAGTTTAATTGAAACTCAACTTAATTATAAATTATCCGAATAATTTTCTATTTTTATTTATAATTTTTTCTATTTAATTTTTTAATATTTTTGTTTATTGTCTTGTATAACATCTACCATCCTTCATTAAAGAGTTAATAGATATAAATTAGTGGGTTTTGTTTGTTTTTATAATATCCTTAATTGATTTACAATTAAATTTATGAAACTCTCACAATCAATTTATATCAAAAGCAGAACATTTCTTTAACCCTCAAAAATATATATGTGATGAAAATGAGTTAAATTATTTTTTCATTAAAATTTAATAAGATTATAAACGTTATCATAGAAGTTATTTCAAAATACCTAAGTCAAGACTAATATCATAAAAAATTATTCATTTGTTTTTATTAAAATTTATATTATTTTTTTTCAAACCATTTGGTTCTTTGTATATACAATTTCATTCATTTGTTAGTATAAATTGTATATAATATGTAGTACACTACAATTAAATAATGTTTCATGTCGTAACTCTATTTAACAAATAAAATAATTTATATTTACAATAAATAATATCTGAATATAAACATAATGTATATAATTCTTAAATTACTGCTCATAATAATAAACAAAATAAAATTGAATTATTAATTTCATCGATGGTATCATTAATAGGTTTTTTTATTTCAACACCAAAGATGTTTTATTATCTATAATATATAGAATTTTTATATTCTAACTAAAATTAAAAATATAATTTATTTAATACTAAATGATCTGAATATATATTATTATATTATTACATATTTTCCTTTGAATAATAATGACACATTTCTTTCATTTTTGTATTATGACTAACAAATTATACATTGTTAATTCAATAATGGAGTATTTAATCATTTTGTGTTGTAATAAAATAAAAATAATAAATGTTCTGATAGAGTAGAATTACAAAAAAAGAATTATGTGCCAATATTAAAAGAGAACATATTATATTTTTTAATTTTATATCAGTAGTACAATATTTTAACTATAAAATAATATTATAATAATTATTACATTATATATTACTATCATTATAGTATAACTTTTCATTAAAATATCTTGAATTTATTACTCAGCATGATAAGAGAATAGAATAGAAGAATATATCGATATATGATACAATATAAACGATGTTTTTATTCATAAACTAATATCAGTATTTGCTTAGTATTTGATGGTATATTTTTATTTAAATCAGTAACCATTCTATCAAAATATTTCATTTTATTAAGAAAATTAATTTTTTATTTGAAAAATAATTTTATTGTTCACTAGAATTATATTAGTTAATTTTAATTTTTTTTTTGAGTTTTTATGTTTTTTTTACCATTGTTCTACTATCGTATCATCAGTTCATGAAAAATGGTTTATATTTTCTTAATATTTTTCTCTGAAGTTATTGTATTATAGATGTATGTTATTATTAAAATATTCTAAGAAAATATAATGGTTGTTCAACTCTTTTATTTAATTTCACATTTTTTAGTTTTGTTATGAAATTATTATAAAATATCAATGAACTATTCTTTAATGATATAATAAATAATAATCAATATATCATTTCATTTTAATACTCGGTTATTTGTTTGAGGCATAAGAGTAGATTGAAAATATGACCAATTAAGGTTTTTTCCAAATTAAAAAATAAAAATAATGAAAATTATTATTATGACAAAGAATTCCTGTTGTTCTTTGCTTTTATTCTGCACAATCATAATTATTAATCCTTTAATTTGTTTCAATTATTTAAATTAAAATGATTAGTTTTAATGATGTAATTGTAAATGACTATGGTATATAATTGACATAAATGTTATGAATTATTTACTCTTATATATTTAACTTATCTTTTAATTCTTATCATTCTTGATTATTTAAAATGATACTAGTTTGAATATTATATTTAATTAAATGAATAGTGATATCATTGTAACAAAGAAGGTAATTAATAGACATGATGATCCATCAAGATTATTATGTGAATTTGATTCATTACTTAGTTCATTTTCTGAACTTTCAGAAGTAATATTTGTTTTATTATATTTATCTTTCTCATCATTTCCTGTTTGTTGTTTATCTCCATTTTGTTCTTTTGATTCTTCCTTTGTGTTTGGTTGATTTTGTTTACTTTTTTCATTGTTCTCATCTTTTCCTTGTTGTTCATTTGATTTATCCTTTTTAGTATTTTCATCTTTAGGTTCTTCATTTTTACCTGTTGTATCAGAATTACCTGTGTCCGAAGTTCCTTTATTACCATTTTCTACTCCATCTGTTCCGGTACTTCCTTTATCAATTTTATTATCAGCTCCTTCTCCGTTCTTTTCCTTTTCTGTTGTTTTACTTGGATCATCACCTCCTGTATTTCCTGTTATACCAGAGCTACCTGCTCCATTATTTTCCCCTTGACCTTCACTCCCTTTTCCTCCATTTTCTGTATTTGCTGTTTCACCGCTTCCTGTTTGGGTTTCACTATTTCCTTTATCATTTGCTCCACTGCTTGGAGATCCTCCACTGTTTTTTGAATCATTCTGTCCTTTTTCATCATTTCTTGATTCTGTTTTTTCTTCTTTACTATTCCCTCCTACACCAGCGTCTTTTGATGAACTACTTCCTGTTCCTGAATTTTGTTCAACGTTTGTTCCTTCTTTTCCAGGGTCACTACTTCCTGGTTTTTTACTATCTCCTGAACTACTAGGATTGTGTTCAGCATCACCCATTCCTGTAGTTCCAGGACTACCTCCAGCGCCACCACTTACTGGCTCCTTTTCTTCCGTCTCAGTACTTCTACTACTAGTTTGTCCTTTAGCTTCTTGCTCACTGATTCCTGGAGATACAGTATTTGTCTGAACACCAGCAGTAGTTGTGCTTCCTGGCCCTTGTGCTCCTGCTTTTCCTGTATCAGTGCTGCTTGTTTCATGGTTACTGGTGCTTATTGTAGAGCTTTCTGTTACGGAATTTTTATCAGATATTCCTTTGTTATGACCTTCTTCATTTTGACCACCGCTTTCTAATATTTTTTCATTTGGTACTGGTGTTTTTATTGCTCCTGGTACTCCATTTACTCCTGGAGATGTTAACTTTTCTTCTTCAGTCACTTGGTGTTCTTCACCTTTTAAATGTATATTATATTTAT
>NW_008577913.1:0-357 GCF_000257125.1 Entamoeba nuttalli P19
TTCACAACATCCATAAATTCCACTAAATCCTGGAACAATTTTAGAAAATTTAGATTCTTTATTAGAAACATCTCCATCTTGAGAAAGAGAATAAACGTGAATTGTTCCTCTATTACTGTTTGTTACAATAAATTTACCATCTTGACTGAAATTAACACTATAAATCTCTGCTACACTTTTTCCTCTTCTAAATTCTCCTACTTTCTCACCACGTGCAGTATCCCATACTCTAAATAATGTTCCTTCTGAAGATGCACTAACTAATAAATTAGCTTCAGGACTTAAACATAAAGCAGAAATAGAGTGTTTATGTGCTTCAATTGTAGTAGAAGCACCAGTTTCTAAATTAGCAACAAC
>NW_008577914.1:0-715 GCF_000257125.1 Entamoeba nuttalli P19
CAATAAAAATGATGATAAAACTTCTTCAAATTGATGGTATTAATCTTACTTTTCCAAGAAATAAAAGATGAACTTAAAGTTTATATTTTGTTAAAAACATTTAAAATATTGTTTATGATAGAGTTTATTTTCGTCTTTCTTCATTTTCTGAATTGATAATTGTTTTATAAAGTATTTCATATTTCTAATTAAAAATTTTATCTTTTGTATCATTTTCTTATTTTTCATATACAATATTTAGTATCTCTTTTTTCAATTGAAATTATCAATACACGGTTTAACACATACCATTCTATGGATTTTAAAACAAGACATTTTTCAAATATGTAATATATCTCATTTTTATATAAATTATATATTTATTATGCTGTTGTTGCTTGTTTTATCATCAAACCATATCACAGCATTACTCTTGTTATTTGTTTGAATAGCCTTTTGTTGTTTTAAATTCAAATTGATTTGTATTTGATACAATAAAAAGAAAATAATAACTAATATTGTAACTCTGGTACAAACGAAACACACAATAGAATAAATGTATATAATGAGTGTCAATTAAAAATTATGATTATGTATAATTAAAAATTAACTTAGAAAACTTACAATGATAGTAATAATTAATTCATTTTATTTTTTGTTCTGTTGTGTTGTTGATTTGAAAGAAAATTAAACAACATATAATTTTAAAAATGAATATTTGCATGGAATAAAAAAA
>NW_008577915.1:0-841 GCF_000257125.1 Entamoeba nuttalli P19
AAAAAAATAACAATAAAGAGGTATTAATATAAATTTATTAATAAAATTAAAAAAGAATAACAAAAAACTTAAAAAAACATAAATAAAGATAAATGGAAAAGATTAATGATTTGATTAATCTTTCGTTATTAGAACAAAATGTAACACAACAGAATGAATTTAAAATGGTTAGAATGATTAATTTTATAAAAGAAGTAAAACAAAACCCACCAGATACTTATTTAGATTTTTTAACATTAAAAGTTAATCTTTATAGTGCGGTGATTTGTTTATTTATCTCAATTGTATTACTAATATTAACTCCATTGTCATATAAAAGAATAAGAATTATTCCACCAATGTTCTTAATGTCTTTAGTTTATCTTTCACTTGTTCCAGTATATGCATTTGAAATGCCTTCAGAATTAGTTGATTTGTGTAAAGTAGTTACAGTAATTTTAGAAGGATTTACAATAATAACATTTATTTTCCTTAATACCAAATTAAATTGTTTTGGATATTTAGGATGTTTAATAGGAAATAATATGTTCCAAATTATTTATTCTTTTGTAGATTCTGATGTAATTCTACTTCTTCCCATTATTTCAATCTCATTATATTTCTTAATTACATTACAAAATAAATTCTATAAAACTATTTCATTTATTATACTTCTCAATCAATTGTTTTTAGTTTGTATTTTATCTTTCATTGTTACTCAGTATTTCTTTATTAACATTTCTATAGATTATTAAAGGAATCTTTCCTTTGGATTATTCCATTATTTACCATCTTATTCATATACCACTTATTTTTATTCTTTGGGATATTTTGATTTCACCATCAATACAAGAAATGCAAA
>NW_008577916.1:0-10955 GCF_000257125.1 Entamoeba nuttalli P19
ATTTTTATTATTATAAATATTATTTTTAATTAAATTGAAACAATAATATATTATTAAAAATTAAAATGACGTTTATAAAAACACTCTTATTTAAACAAGATAACTTGTATTTCATTTAATAATGACAGACTCCTCATATACTGGAATTGATTTAGGAAGTTGTACAATTGAAGTTGCATATTTTAAAGTTAATAATAGAATAGTTGAAAATGCAAAGTTTAGTACAGGGAAATGTTATTATCCAACATTCTATGGATATAATGCTAAAACAAAAAAAGAGTTATATGGTGATGAAGCTAAACGAGCATTATCTAAAAAAGGAGTAACAGTTGCTTATGAATTTAAGAGATTTATTGGAAAATTATTTGATGATAAAGTTATTGAAAAAGATATTAAAAGAGTTCCATATAAGGCAGTTAAGATGGATGACTCATCCATTGGTATTCAAATGGATGTAGGAAAAATTATGTCTCCAATAGAAATATATTCTAAATTATTAAAGGCAGCTATAGATGACTTAAAAACTAATCAAATTAGTCTTGAAAATGTTGTTGTTACTGTTCCACTTTCTTTTGGTGAAAATGAAAGAGAAGCAATTAAACACTTATTTGACGATTTTTCACTTGACAACTTAGAAGTACTAAATGAGTCAACAGCAGCTGCAATTGACTTTGGATATGGTGATTTTAAAAACCAAAAAAAAGATGGTAATTTTGTTGTATTTGATTATGGAGGAGGGACATTAGATATTAGTGTTATTCAATACGTTCTTGACAACAAGACAAATAAACACAATTTTAATGTTTTAGTTCATGGCGGTCTCATGAATAATGGTGGTAGTGATATAGATGAATTAATTGCAAAACACGTAATTTCAGAAATAGAAGAAGGCATCTATGAACTAGATGACATTGATGAAGAAATTGATTTCCTCCAGTCTAAGATTGGAAAGTCTAAACTCAAAGTTGAGTGTGAAAAATGTAAAATTGTTCTTTCTTCTCAAAATTCGTATACCTTCACATTACCACAATCTGATGAAGATGCTAGTGAAGTTGAATTTACCATTTCTCGTGAAGAATTTGAAAAAATTTGTTCCCCTCTTTTTAAAGAAGCTGTTAATGAATTAATTGCAGTTATTGATAAGGCAAATGTTCCAATTAATGAAATTCTTATGGTAGGTGGTACTTCTTCTATTCCATTCATTTCTCAAATGATTCAACAAAGTACTGGTGTAAAACCAATTGTTTCTGACCATCCATTATTTTCAGTTTCAAGAGGGGCTGCACTTAAAAGTGCAGAATTTCCGATTAATTTATCTAGTACAGAAGTTGCTACTTATTCAGTTGGAATTGCAACATATAATCAATTACTTGGAATTAGAACAGTTCAAACAATTATTCCTCAACAAAGTAAATTACCATGTAAAAACAAATTTGAATTTGTGGTACCTAACGAAAATCAGAAAACTATTCAACTTGATTTATATAGAGATACAAGTATTCCAATTCCAAGTAAATTTATTGGAAGTGTGTGCGTTGATATTATGGATAAGTGTCATAAAGGAGATAGAGTTGATTTGTTAATCAAAATGAATCCTGAAGGAATATTAAATATAACTATTGAATTACCACAATCACTTCTATCTTCTAAATATGAAGCGGAAGTAAAAATTAAGCACAGATAATTTTAATAATAAGCTTTAATAAATTTTTAATTTATTTTTGGTTTCAAGATAAAACTATAAATTGTTAAAATTTAATAAATGCAAAATAATACTGATACTTGGGATATTCGTACTAAATTATTAGTTGGAGAAGACAATTATAAGGTTATTCAAACTAAAAGGTTTTTGATTATTGGTAATCATCCATCTTTGTCTTATACAAGTGAATATTTAATTCGAGCAGGGGTAATTAATTTAACTCTATATTATCCAGAAATGAACAATGATATTTCACTCTCATTACATGCATTCACTGTTGATCAAAAGAATGAACAAGAACAATTATTATTGATTAATCCTGAAGCAAAAATTACATTAATTAATAAACCATATGATTCAATGTTAATGAAAACATATATTTCTTCAAATGACATCATTCTAATAGGAATAGAAAACCAAAAGTTTGCAGTTGAGGCATGTAAAATAGGACTAGAATTTCAAAAGAAAGTATTTTGTGTTCTTGGAGGTTATGGGTTATTTGATTCAACCCAAATTCAAATAAAAAATATTGAAAGAGTAAAAAAAAGTAAATTAGCAACTGAATTTAAATCAGCATTATATAAAGAAAATATTCGTCGTAATGTTAGATGTATTTATGGAGAAGATGGTCAAGGAGAAGGTGGCCTACCTTATATTTTTTCTGTAATGGGTATTTATCTTGCTTCTCAAGGAATTGACTCAATAATAACCAGAAGACCAATTCAATTACGTGCAGAAAAACCTGACCAAAAAGAAAATGAAACTAAACAAAAAAAACAAGAGAAATAAAAAAAGATAATTGATTGAGTATTTTCAATTAATAAAATTAAGAGAAGTTGGTTTTTAATTGTTAGAATTATCATAAAATTCTATATTAATATAGTTTAATTAATATTTTTTTATTAAATTAGTAATAACACTAAAAAATACTTATTTTTAGAATTACTTATTATTTTAGTTAAAAATTCTTTTTTTTTTAAACTTATTAACCTTTATGCTACTATTCGTTTTTGTTGTAACATCACTCTCTCAAACAACAAAATGTTTGTTCTCTTTTTAAATACAAATGACATTTTATTGATTAAATTAGGTCCTGAAGAATGTACCTCCTGTCGTTGGGGTTCTTCTTATTGCGAGAATTGTAAGTATAATTATAAGTTGATTGATGGTGTTTGTAAGGCTTGTGGCGACTATTTTCCTCATTGTAAAAAATGCAATTCACCTGATAATCCCTGGTACATTAGTTGTGGTTTATGTGATGATGGGTATTATCTTAGTGGTAATACGTGTGTCGGTTTGTTACTTTCTTGGTTTAGTTTTAAAAATTCTTTTTAACAAAGTCTCATTTTTAGAATGTCCACCAAACTGTGAGGATGGACTTTGTTCAAATGAAGGTGTTTGTTATAAATGCGCAAATAACACAATATTTAATGGTGACAGAGAGTGTGTTAGTTTAAATGCTACACATTGTAAAACAGCAGAAAACGGTTTGTGTACTTCTTGTGAAAGTAAGTATCGGCTCGTTAATAATAAGTATTGTTTAGAATCTGTTGATTGTTGGATAGGTGCTATTAAAGTGGAGGAGGGATTTTGTATTAGCGCTAGTGATGCCCACTGCCGAGGATATGGTAATTATCAGTGTTGGGATTGTATGACAGGGTATATAAAGAATGGAAGTTATTGTACACGACTAGAATATGTTGACGAAAAATGTAAGGCATCAAAAGTGTTATATGGGTCTACTGTTTGTTCAGTCTGTGAGGATGGTTTTTATCCAAATGGTGTTAGTTGTTCAAAGTGTTCTGATATTGTTGGGTGTTCAAGTTGTATGACTCAAACAACATCAAAACAACTTATTGTTAAAGAGTGTTCAAGTTGTTCATCTGGATATTTAGAAAATAATCAATGTATCACAATACCAAATTGTAAGGTATATAAGTCTAATACATGTGACACTTGTTTAGATTCTTATATTTTAGAAAATAATAATTGTGTTGCTGCATCAACAAAAAACTGTAAAAGAAGTACTGAAAATAATTGTGTTGAATGTGCTGATGGTTATTATTTAACTTCATCTTCTCTTTGTCAGTCTTGTAGTACTTTCAATGGAAATGGTAAGTGTTATGCATGTAATATTACATCATGCAGCTTATGTGGTAGTGGTATGACAATTGATAATGGAATGTGTCAACCTTGTTCTGTTTTACCTCATTGTAAGTTGTGTGACTCATCAAGTAATAAATGTTCTATGTGTGAGAATGGATATTATCTATCAAATAGCCAACAATGTGTTAAATGTCCAAATTCATGTGCTTTATGTTCATCAGAGAATGAGTGTTCTGAATGTAACACAGGATATTATTTAGATGGAATTACATGCAAAGGATGTAGTACCATTGATGGGTGTCAAGATAACCAATGTACAACAACTGGACTATGTACTAAGTGTGTGAGTAATTCGTATATATTAGAGTCAGGACGATGCACTCTTTGTTCTTCTAAATACCAAAATTGCTCTACTTGTAATTCAACTTCATGTCTTAGTTGCAATTCAGATAATTATCCAGCGTCTCAAATTCATTGTTTATCATGTGATTCATTATCTGGTTGTAGTGACTGTAGTCAAACAGAAAAGGCATGCAACAGGTGTGTTAGTGGATTCTTCCTAATTGGTAAAACATGTAAGACGTGTTATCAAATAGATCCTAATTGTGAGTCATGTAGTTCAACTACAAATAAATGTTCTGTTTGTAAAGAAGGTTATACGTTATTAAATTCAGTTTGTACTTTATGTTCTACAGCCATTCCTAATTGTGATACATGCTCTCCATCAGAATTAATTTGTAATTCATGTAAAAATGAATACTATTACCCTAATATGTCACAATGTCTTCCATGTTCCAAACTAACTGATAATTGTGCTGTTTGTTCTAGTGAAAGGAAATGTCTTGGTTGTGAAACATCAAAGAATGTATATTTAAATACAACAACTAATACATGTGACTCTTGTCATAATATTGAAAATTGTGAAACTTGTGATTCTAATGGGAGATGTAATAAATGCAATTCAGATAAGTTCCGTATTTCTGATGGAAAGTGTATTAATTGTAATGATGGTACTGATTTTGTTGGGTGTTCTAAATGTGATCCTTCATCAAGTACAATATGCACAGAATGTGTTGATGGATATTATCTTCACTCTTCTCAATGTTTAAAATGTTCTTCTAATTGTGTCAAATGTGAGTCTTCATCTTGTTCTATGTGTGCATCAGAATTTTTGAATATCAATGGTAGTTGTGTTAGTTGTATGTCTGTAGGATGTTCGAAATGCGATTCTACTCTAAATACATGTTCTAACTGTAGCGATGGATTTTCTTTAATTAATGGGTCTTGTGTTGGTTGTAGTAATATCACTAATTGTAAAGTTTGTTCTTCCAATATTTGTTCAGAATGTAATACTGGGTATTATCTCAATGAAAATGTATGTAATCCATGTGGTGATTCATGCACTGATTGTAATAAAACAAATAATACAATAGTATGTAATGAATGTTCAGAAAGATATTATTTGTCTTCAGGTACGTGTCATAATTGTGGTGACAATTGTCTTTCATGTGATGATACCAAATGTTTGAACTGTGAATCTTCATATACACCTAATACAAAAAAGGGATGTGGGTCATGTGGAACTGTTATTAAAGGATGTGTAAAATGTTCAACCACCTCAACTGAATGCATGGAATGTTCACCAGGATATTATTTAGATGCAAAGACATGTGTTCAATGTAATATCAATGACTGTGTCACTTGTTCTGGACCAAGTACATGTACCTTGTGCTCTAAAAACACTGTATTACAAAATGGTGAATGTATTACATGTCCTAGTGGAACAATTATAAATGAAGATAGTACTAAATGTATCCAATGTACCCATTATATTTCGAACTGTAGTTTCTGTAGGTCAAATACAGAATGTTTTATATGCAATGATGGATTTTATTTAACTAGTGATGGAAAAGAATGTAAGCCTTGCAATGGGAAAGTAATTCGACCAAATGAGTGTGTAGAAGCTCCAGAACATTGTACAATTTATATCTCAAATACAAATTGTCTTAAATGTGAACAGCATTACGTTTTAAGATCAGGAAAATGTACATTATATTCTAATGAAGAGTATTGTATCCAACATGACAGTGAAGACGAAGTTGGTTGTGATAATTGCTTAGCTTCTATTTCTCCAAGTGGTATTTGTGATGCATTTACAAGAACTACCTCATTATCTTTTTTTAATCAAACTTTAGGTGAAGGAGTAGGTTATTACGAATCATCGACTATGCCTTCTTATAAAAAAGAAACATCCAGTTGTTTGTTTGAGTGGAGAGGAAAGTGTTGGAAGTGTAATGATGGATATTACATGAATAGTGAGAATGTGCCTCAATGCAATATTTGTAATGAGACATGTGGAAGTTGTGTTTTACCCTCAACATTAGAAGGAACTAAATGTCTTAATTGTAGTTCTTCTTCTGGAGATATAGATGGAAATAGTATTATTCCAATTTGTTCTAGCGATAGTCATTGTACTCAATTTAAAGGTGTTACTTGTTCCTCTTGTGAAAAAAAGTATTATTTGAATAAAAACAAATGTACTATGTGTCAGCCTAATTGTGACAGTTGTATTCCTTCTTCTATATCAACAATATGTCTTATATGTTCTTCTGGTTACTATAAAACAAATGATGGATTATGCAAGAAAGCCCAAGACGATTGTGCCATTATTTCATCAACAACGACAACATGTGAAAAATGTGTTGAACGAAAAAAATTAGATGAGAATGGAAGTTGTGTTACTATTACTGAAGAAAATTGTGGGTTTGTTGTTGAAGGAAAATGTAAAGAATGTTTAGAAGGATTTAATTTGATAAAAAATGATGCTGGGTCTTGGGTATGTAATGCAAGTCCAAACTTTAATTTTTGCACAGCCACAACAACTACTGGTTGTTTGAGGTGTGAAGAAGGGAAGTTTTTAGACCAAGATAATGTATGTCAGCCCTGTGATATAAATTGTGCTACCTGTTATGGAAATACAACCAACTGTACAACATGTAATTTTGGATATAAATTGACAAAAAATAATACTTGTGAATCACTTGGTTCTTTGGTAGAAAGTTGTTTAACATTTTTCCCGGATGCATCTGGTTGTGCAATATGCAAAGATGGCTTTTATCAAACATATAAGAATTGTGCTGAATGTCATGAGTCATGCCTGACATGTAATCAAAATGCCTTCAATTGCCTTTCTTGTAACTTTACTGGAGGTTATTATTTTGATATAGAAACGTCAAAGTGTTTGTCCAATGACACATTAAAAAATTGTACTGCCTCAGAATATGATGGTTGTGTGGCATGTGAGAAAGGTACATATTTGTCATTAACTTATAAAAAATGTTATAAGTGTAGTGAGAGTTGTTTCCAATGCACTAATTCAGCAAATCATTGTACTGAATGTAATGAAGGCTTTGTATTATCTGATGGTCAGTGTAAAAATTATTTAGATATTCCAAATTGCCTTTCATCATCTAACTCAAAATGTACATCATGTAAAGGATGGTATGAGCCAAATAAAGATGGTTCAGGGTGTGAAACTACAGTCAGTAATTTGATTCTTATTTGTGTTCCAATAGCAGGGTGTTTAGCAGTCATAATTATTATAGTATTGGTTGTCATTTTTCTCATATTTATTATTCAAACAAGAAGAAAGAAAAAAGAAAGAGAGGAGAAGATTTGTGAATTTGACATGAGCCGTTGTAATATGTTATTTGAAGATGTAGATAAAGAAAGTGGGTTATGTGTTAATAAAAAAGAACTTACATTTACTATTGATAGAATGAGTGACACCATTCCAGTTGGAGAAGAGTCAAGGGATTTATTATGTATTGGAAATAAAAAATCTCATACACTAAAAGTTCAAATTACTACTAAAACGAATATTGACAAATATTATATAAGAAGTGACCCTTCACTAATTACTATCGATAAAGGAAAAGCAGTTGAATTTAGTATATTCATTAAGCCATTATGTACAACAACAATAGATGATTCTCTTGTTCTTTTAGGATTAGATATGAAGAAAGGAAAACAATATGAATCGCGTATTGGTATTTCCTTTAAAACAGAATTAACAACACGACTTGATTATGAAGAACTTAAGGAAGAAAAGAAATTAGGAGAAGGGTCATTTGGAATAGTATATCTTGGAAACTTTAGAGGAAATGAAGTAGCAATTAAGAAAATGAAAATATCTCTTAATGAAGAAAAACAAATGGAAGAATTTGAGAAAGAAGTGAATATGTTAGACAAATTTAGAAATGAATATGTCATTCATTTCTATGGAGCTGTATTTATTCCTAATAAAATATGTATGGTAACTGAATTTGCTAAGTATGGGTCATTAAGTGATTTAATGCATAAACACTCAAAAAGAATTGAAAATAATATGATCACTAAATTGCTTTCTGATGCAGCTCATGGAATTCAATATCTTCATCAAAATGGAATCTTGCATCGAGACATTAAACCAGATAATTTCCTTGTTGTGTCGCTAGAAAATAATATACAAGTTAATTGTAAATTAACAGACTTTGGGGCATCAAGAAATATTAATATGTTAATGACAAATATGACATTTACTAAAGGAGTTGGAACACCAATGTACATGGCACCAGAAGTATTGAAAAAAGAACATTACAAATTACCTTCTGATATTTATTCATTTGCTATTACAATGTATGAAGTATCAATTTGGAGAAATCCTTTCCCAAAAGAACAATTTAAATATCCATGGGAAATTGCAGATTTTATAAGTGAAGGAAAACGACCAAGAAAAGAAGATATCATTGATGATTGGCTCTTTGATCTGATTGAACATTGCTGGAATCAAAATCCAAAAGAAAGGTATAACGCCAATCAAATTGTTGATGTTTTTATAAAAAATCTGCAAACGAATTAATTTGTATTTCTCCTCAATTTATATTACACCTATATAGTATTTATTTTAATAAATTATTGTTCACTTATGAAATTTAAGGATGGAGTGAGACTATACCCCATCTCTTAGGATATTGTTTTCTAAAACTTAACTAACAATAAATGTACCAAAGTATTTAATTGCAATTTCTTATTATTTAAATTCAAAAAGAGGTTATTAAAAATTATTAAACTTGATCTTACTTGTATATTTTAGATTCTTCTCTTTTGTTTTATATATTATAAAAGAAATAACCACATTGTTGTCATACCCTTTTTAGTTCGTTCTTATCACTAAAGAAATACGTTAATAATGATTTGAAAAGTCAATCAAAAAAAGTGAAAATCATTTAATAATTACTAAAATAAAAAAATTTTTTTTTGGTTCTTTTATTACATAAGATAAAAATAAAATTACTGTTTTTAATTAAAAAAGAAGAGAACGATAGAAACCAATAATAAAAATAAGTAAGGAATTGAAACAAAGAATTGCTAGAAAAAAATTAAAATCAAAGCAATGAATGTTTCTATATTATCAAAATAGTCTAATTAAAAACATTTAATTTTTAAACAAAAGAAGGGTCTAAAAAATTTTAAATGGTTCTTTTGTTTGTCAGTTACTTCACTTATTTTAAAACATTTTAATCACTAATACAATAGACCTCTTCTTTTTTTGTTTACCTATGCTGTTGATGTCAATGAAACAGAATTCAACAGAGAAATAGTTTGTGGAGATGGCAGATGGGATTCTTACAATGAAGAATGTGATAGCACTGCTGGGTGTGGAAATGACTGTTTATGTATAGAAGGATACAACCCTGATGGAAAGGGACATTGTATTATTTCTTGTATGTATGGAGACGCGTGTGTTACCGGTTGTCTTGCCCCAGATATATGTGAAGTATGTGACGAAAGTTTAGGATATACTGCTGATTGTCAAGGGTGTAATGATACATACATGTGGTATGGTGAAGGAAAATGCAAAGAAGTTCAAATTGACAAAGTAAAAGGATGTGGTGATGTGTTCACTAGTTCCAGTGATACCTCTCAGTACGAAATTAAATTAGAATTTACAAGTGCTATGAAACAAATTAAAAAAGAGATTGTTCCAGCAGCTCCTGAACAATTATATATCAATAGATGTACTCGTTATGTACATCCAACTAAACCATATACTTATGGACAATACTTAAAAGTAACATTACCAGCTGGACAAGAAAATACATATATTTCCATTGCAATTGATAAACAGTATAATAGAGATGATTTAGTTCTTGCTCAACTTCAAGAACAAAAAGAAGGAAGTGAATTTGGAATTATAATTCAAGAAGATTGTATTAGTGGTACAAATCTGAGAGACAAAGTTAATTGTTTATATAGAAATGGAGGATTAAGTGAATACATTTTATCTCCCAGGGTTGTTACTTGGATGAATGCTGACTCAACTCAATATATCTTTGTTCATAAAAAATATGCATCATCTCCAATGACTAAATTTCAAATTTTCTTTACTAAAGTTAAACACCCCTGTTCTAATAATTATTATGACATTGATTGGAATGATATTGCTGGTGATGGATATTCAAGGATAGTTAATTTAGAACATACTCTTAACTCTCGTTCTATTTGTTCTAAAGATCTTATTAAAGGATTTTGGTTTAGAATTAAAGGTGCTGAACAAACAATTGTTATTTCTACTTGTCAATCAGAAAATTATGACGTTTCTTTAGATCTTCTACAAACTAAGACTGATACTTCTACTGCTGAAGCAGGATCAATTAATTGTGAATCACCTGATTCTGTTGAATGTGTTAAGTCACGTTCAGATGGATGTGGAACTAATTCTAAATTAGCTAAAATGGTTGTTACTTTATCTGAAGACAATACTTATTACTTGTTTCTTGGAATAAATGAAGAGTATTCTGCAGAAGTACTTTTAACAGTTAACACTACTTGTCCTTTAAGTTGTGGTGAAAATGGAATTTGTTCTGCTTATTCTGGTAGATGTGAATGTAAACCTGGATTTGTTTTTAAAGACGATGGATGTACAGAATGTGGTAATGGTGTTGTTGATGCTAATGAAGATTGTGATTTGTCTTCAGGTGTTAATGATACACAGTGTACTGAGTCATGTAATTGTGCTTATGGTACTAAGCCAATGTCTCTTTCATACAATGGAAAAACTGAAATTAAATGCGCAGTTCCAACATGTGGAAATGGAAAAATTGAT
>NW_008577916.1:11131-11970 GCF_000257125.1 Entamoeba nuttalli P19
GTGTATTGAATGTGAATGTCAAGAAGATTGGTTTGAAAATGAACAAGCAGATTGTACACGAATTTCTAAAGCAATGAAGAATTTCTTGTTCTGGGGAATAGGAGCATGTGTTTATCTTTTTATTTATATTGTTGGATTTATAATTAGTTTGCTATTATTCTTCAGATTAACTAAAAAGATAAAACAAGAAATAGAAGATGAAAAGATGACAATATTTGAAAATACTGTTATTCCATTTGATAAAACAAATTCACAATTTATTGATATTAAAACTAAAAATGACTATTTCTCATTCTCTTCTAATGTTATTGAATTCCCTGATTTAAGACCTGAAATTAATGATCCAGTTGAAACTAAAATTGTATTAACTAATAACTGGAAACAACCATTACATTTTACTTTCCATTCTGGTGATTATACTAAATATGAAATCATGTGTAAACCATTTACTGGTACTATTAGACCTGGTGATTATGTTGAATTAAATATTACTTTTATGGCTAAATGTACTACATTATTAAATGAAAAAGTACCAATTACTTTAAGATATGGTCAATTAGGAAATATTTTAAAAGATATTAAAAGAGAAAATCCTGATTTAATTGCTCAAAATTCTCAATCAAGTCAAAACAGTGAAAGTGAAGGTGGTCGTTCTCTTTCATCAAATAATAATGCTAATTCTTCTTCTAAACAATTATCTTCTAATGGACAAAAATCTCATCCATCAAAGTCTCTTGCTTCTGGAAGTGCAAAATCTAAATCAGACTCTGAAGCTTCTACAAAAAAGAAGAAAAAAGGAAAATCTAAAATATCTAAATTCCATGTTTATTTAAATCTTC
>NW_008577917.1:0-917 GCF_000257125.1 Entamoeba nuttalli P19
CTTTTTTTTTTCTTTATTTTTTTTGTTATTCTAAAATTAGAATAGGGTTTTTTTGATATTCAAAAAAAATGAAAAGAAGATTTAATTTCTTCAATGTCAAGAGAACAACAAGGACGAAGAGTTGCTAAGAAAGAAATTAAAAATCGATTAATTACTAATATACAAGAAGCTGCTCAAAAATATAGTACTGTCTTTATCTTTTATACACCAGTTCTTAGATCAAAATTTATGAATATTATTCGAAAAGATTGGAGAGATTCTATATTTTTCTTTGGTAGTAATAAAGTTATGCAAGTTGCATTAGGTAGAACTGAACAAGATGAAATTAAACCAGGATATCATTTTATTGCAGAAAGATTAAAAGGTACTTGTGGATTGTGTTTTACTAATAAAAAGAAAGAAGAGATTTTGGCTTATTTTAAAACTCAAATTCATGATGATTTTGCACGTTCAGGAAGTGTTGCTACAATGGATTTTGTTGTTCCTGAAGGACCATTACCATTTGAAGGTTCACTTGAACTTCATTTAAGAAAGAATCTTTTACCTGTTGAATTAAAAGATGGAATATTATCATGTAAAGAAGAATATGTTGTTTGCAAAAAAGGACAAAAACTTACACCACAAGCTGCTAGATTATTAGAATATTTTGATATTAAAATGGCAGTATTTGAAATACGAGTGTTAAGTATTGTTCAAGATGGTAAATTTGAAGAATTAGAAAGTATTGGTGAAGATGAAACTATGCAAATGGAAGAAGAACCAATTAATTAACACATAAAATATTTTTGATTGATTTTTTTTATATTAAATGTTATTGTTTCTTTCAAATAGTGTATTTAGTCAATTAATTATACGTTGTTTAATATGAGTTTTTGTTTCTTTATTTAATTTATTTAATAAGTCTTCAACTTCATCTT
>NW_008577918.1:0-1406 GCF_000257125.1 Entamoeba nuttalli P19
AGAATAGATGAAAAATCTATTAACATTTAACTAACTAATTTTTATTCTTGATGTTTATTTCTTTGCTTTTTCTTAAACACTTTACTTTAGAGAGAGTATATTATTTCTATAAATTGTAAATAACAAAAAATAATATTTAAAAAGAAAGTTTCAATTAATTTGTTTATAAATTACAACGTATGCCTCTTTTTGATGAATATCACTTTGAGGTACTTCGCTGACAGTTTCATCATTACAACAATACCACTTATCATCACACTTCACATAAGAATAGTAATGTCCAAAAAATGAATAGCCAATGTGATTAATAACAGAGACAATTTCATATGTATAAGATGGAAAAGAAGATACAATATTTTGACTTTCAAAACGGTCAGGGAATGTAAGATAATCAGTTTTTTTAACACACCCATAATAACCCATTTCAAACAATTTTACACTCATAATAAAATATTTAGGAAATGTTTTAAAATTAAGGTATTTTTTACCTCCGACATTATGACATTCTTCACATTTCCATTCTTCCATTTGTTCTGGTTTAAAGTATTGTCTAAGAGCATCAATAACACTCATAGACTTATCAGAAAACATTGTTAATTTTTTTCTTTCACTATGTATTTCAACTTGAGCATCTGTTAATCGAATGATTTCATTTTTAAAAATTTCCCTTCTTAAATGATTCCTTGTAATAAAAATTTTTGATATATCTGTTGGTTCTAAATGTAATATTGAAGCAATCAATTTATACAATCGACTTGCTGTTGTTACTCGTGGTAGATAAATATAAATCTCTGAACCAATTAATTTATTATTTGCAAACCCCTTAATTCCAACAAGAACATCATTCATTAATGATGCTGAATCAATATCAGAATAACAGGTAGTTCTTTTAGGAATATCTAATTCAAGACAATTAAAGTTTGAGTTAGTTTTACTTTGATAAACACAATGAGAACACATTATTGTTGATTCAACTTCTCCATAAAAGATGTCATGAACTACACTATTTCCATTATGAATTACATCCTCATGCATATAGTCAATTAAATGAATTAATATTTCATGTGAGTCATGCTGTTCTCCAAAAGGAAATGAATTGGATAATAAGTTTAATAAATTATTTGTGTTAGGTTGACCATGAGAGTAATTAGAAAAGAATTCAGCCATAGTTTCTATATACTTTCCTTCATGTCCCATTTTATTTGTTTTATTAATATCTTTTTTATATTCACCGTTCAGCAAATAATTTCTTAAAGGATCAATAGAGTACAATACTTGAAGAGCACTATTAAGATAACAAATATTGCCAAAATTTATTAATCCATGAAGTTTCATTATTAAATTAAATAAAAAATAAAATTTTTTAAGATTTTATGATAAAATAATTTTTTTAATAAAATAATATT
>NW_008577919.1:0-201 GCF_000257125.1 Entamoeba nuttalli P19
AAAAACAACAGAATCATTAATACTTATTTCAATGTAAAGTAAATAATTAATTGAATGAACAAAACACTTTGGTACAAATTAGATTAAATGAATAAACAAATAGTGAACAACAAGAACAAGAAATATTGGATAATGAAAATGATAACTCTTTCACGAATGTCTATTCATGTAGAATGTGACAACTAAACAATATTATAAGAA
>NW_008577920.1:0-9223 GCF_000257125.1 Entamoeba nuttalli P19
ATTTAATGTTCATTTCAGTTCTTGTCAGTCCTTAAATACCTGACTCTTGGAGTTTAATTTTTATAAAACTCTAAAGTTCTCTCTTTTTTTATTTAGTTCAACTCCTTTTTTAGGATCTTTTAATTGTTTATTCAATTAAATCGTGATTTTTGTCTCATTTTTTATTTTTTTATTCAAAAATAAATTTTTACAACTGTTGGAAATTTATTATTCAAAATGAATTTTTACAACTTTAGTTTTTGAAAGTGCGTATTATTATCATAACAAAATAATATAATATCGTATATATCAAAAAAAAACCAATATCATTCAATTATTTAATTAGAACCAATCAGAGTACCATTGAATAGTACCATCTGCACCAGTAGAATAAATCCATGGTAAAAATGGATGGAATGCAATGTCAGTTCCTCCTAATTGCCCCTTTTTTTCATGACCACCAAGTTTAACAATTGGAATTAGTATTGGATCAACAGTAACATCACTTGAAGCAGCCCCATGCATTATTTGAATTTCTGCATCATCACCAATAGTTGCAAATAATGGTAAGATTTTATGAACGTCAACAGCTCGTACTGCGGCTGTGTGAAGTCTTAAAACTTTAAATGGATCTAGTCCAGCTTGAAGATCATACCAAATGCATTTCTTATCAAATGAGCAAGCAATAAGATGGTCTCCGCATGGATGGAATACAATATCAGTAATACTTTTAGATGGAACATTTAATCTTTTTTGAGTCACCCCTTTCTGTAAATCAATAATAACAATTTTAGATAAAGTAGCAATAGCAATCATTGGTTTTAATGGATGGAAAACACAACTTTGAATAAATCCTTTTAAATTCTTTGCAGGGTTTTGTGATCGTTTAGTTGGGAGATGATGAATAACGCAATAACTATTTGATGAAGTTCCAAATACACATGCTAAATATGATCCTTTATGGTGTAATGATAGCTTTTTAACTAAATGTGGGTGATGAATAGCTAAAATGATACCTTCTTTTTTTAATTCTTCATTTGGAGTAATAAATGAAGTTTTGTTTTCAAACACTTCAACTTTAACACTTTCCAATTCATAAATAGAATAATCACTATCAATGTCTCTAATATCCAATTTCATTCCATAAACAAACTCTCCTACAGCAATAAATAACACATCATCTTTTCCCCATTGAATATCTCTAATAGCTTCAGGGAAATTAATTCGTTTAACTTCCATTCCAGTAAGAGCTTCTGTAATAAGTATTGAACCATCATCTCCTCCAGAGGCAACATACTCTCCACTTGGGTCAACAACAATACATCTCATAACTTCTTTAACTTTGACAACTCCATTTCTATTTGAAGGGAATGGTCTTAATTCTTCTAATGGTGGAAGAATTAATTCTTTCAATGGATCTCTATGTTCAGGAACTTTAACAAGTCTTCTTGGTGCAACATAAAGTTGTAAACATCTAGAATAAACATCATTTAGGAGGTTAGAGTATTGTGGAATATCCATTAAACGATCATAGTTTGTATTATTTTCATTCTTATATTCTGGAGCAGGATGGTATGATGCTGAATTACCTGGTAACTTAACTGGTGGAAGAGGAAGGTGATATTTTTTTTTATGAACACCAGCACCCCAAATATCTTTCACACGTGCCTTTTTTGTAACATTTTGTGGAAGGGTAATGAATTGCTTACGTAATTTAGCAGCCAATTTCTTAATACGGATATGTTCTTTTTGTGATGGAATAAATCTTTGCTTAGGTGGAGTATAATCATTTAATGGAATCATCCAATCATCATATGCATATGAAACTGCTGGGAAATCTTTTTCTAACTGAGCGTCGCTCTTATTAGAAATAATTGCATTAACTAATCTGATATCATCAGCATTTAATACTGTAGCATTTCCATATTCATCATAAACTGTTTTATAATAATTAGGATCATCTGTCATAGCAAGGAATTGATCAATAGAATCTAACCTTCCTTTTGTTGGTTTAGGCAAAGGTTTTCCTGAATGGTCATATCCTTGATGTTCTAACTCATTATACCACTCCAATGGAATATTTCCTAAGGTATCAATTGATTCTTCATCTGAAGTGTTTATATCATCATTCTCATTATCATAAATATCACGAACAGACATCTTCTTTTTATTTTATTTTAGGGTTTTTATTTTATAGTTTTTCAATATTTTAATCAAATAACACAAAATATAATTAATTGTTCATTCAATATGTTCTTTAATTTGTTTTGTTATATATGAGGTAAAAAACTCTTCTCTCCAGTTTTTGTGTTCTAAATCATTTAAATATGGAAGAACTTTTTTCATTAATGGATCTTTAATAACAATTTCTTTACATTCCTCTTCATAAATAACTTGCTTTAGTACAGGAAATAGGCAAGCCAGCATTGCTTTGTATGTTTTGTATTTCTTTCCATCAATTATAATGTCAATATTTCCTTCATTTTCACTTAGTCTATGTAATTCTTGCCATTGATTAAAGGGAATGCAATACATTTTTACTAATTCTTCACCTCCTTTGTTTTTAATATCAACCATTATTTTTTCTTTCTCATTTTTGTCAGGAATATTATTGGCTAATTCAGTTAACAATATACTAATTTGTTGTTCAAGAATTACATTATTTCCAAAGCAAGTTGTTCCAGAAATCATCATAGAGATTAATGGTATTACAACACCTTTCTTTAAATGCACCTTTGTGACTAATATTTTTTTATTAATTAAATCTTTAAAGAGTGGTAACGTTTTAACCAAAAACAATTCATAATAAATATTTCCATCTATACACATAATTGTGAAAACGTCAGCGTCATATATAAGACTCATTAAAAAGTATATGGATTGTGAGAATTTAGGAACTTCTTCATTAGAAAAGATTGAATCTCCAATTATCAAGTCATCTGTTAATGAGATTAAACCTCTATTTTTATCTGTGACATCAATGGTTGTCCTCATGTCAAATATCATTTCAGTAAATAAATCTATTAATACATGTTTATTTCCTTGGCATAATACATATATATATCTATCACTATATATAACTTTCCTAATTATTTCATTAGAAATTTTATCTACAACACCAAATTGTTTATACGTCCATTCAATTCCATTAAAAATTGATACTGCATTTTTTAATTTTCTTAAGTCACCAATTTTTCTTTCATTAACTCCTTTCTCAATAACTTCTTCATCAATGTCTAAGACTGCAACATATCCATTAACATTAATTAAAATATCGGACGATGTTTTAATAGAGCTATTTATTAATTTTACAAATGGAGCAAAATTTGTGAGTTCCGCTTGATATAAAATTTTATTATTTGGGTTATCTGGTTGTTGTGATAATAGAATAAGTGTGTCATTAAATATACAATAATTCCATTCATTCATTAATATATCTATTGGTTCAATAACACTAAGATTATTTTGTAAATCCCAACGAATAATAATTGTTTTATTTATTCTATTTATAATGTATAATTTATTATCTGAAAATTGTGTTTTTTCAATAACAAAATGTTCCCAGTCATATTCATTTGGTAATTTTTTTTGTACAACTGATGTAAATTTTTTATTTTTAAAGAGTCCATATGATATTGTTTCTTTATTAATCCAAAAGCCATACACTTCCCCATCTTTTTTAAATAACTGATAATTGCAATCAACTTCATTATAATCCTCAATATGACCACTCAGTGAATAACTTATTGGTCTTTTTTGAAGAAGTTTTAAAATACATGGATTTATATCATATAATTGACTTGCAATAATTCCATCTTTATTTTTACTTTCAGTATCAACTCCTTTTGAAATGATATATTTCACTGCTTGTTCATTTTCTCTATTTACAGCATAATGCAATAAAGTATCTGAACCATTGAAACTGTTTATTTTTGAAGGATCTAATTCAATAACCGTTTTAAATAAATTAAAATTTGTTGAGACTGAAGAAAACAATGTTTCATTAAATGAAGATCCTAATTCAATAGCTTTTTTAATAACATCAGAGTTAGTAGTATCTACAATTGTAATTACAGTACCTTTCAAATCTTGGATTTGGCAACTGTTCATAAACTCTGTTAGTAATTGATTAGTTCCAAATGTAAGAATACTCTCTACTATCATTTTTATACTTGGAGGTGTCAAATCCATAATCTCAGGTAATGAACAGACATAAGAAAATAATGAATTTTGATTAGCAATAACACAATTCTTTAATATTTTATCGAAAGGAAGAAAAAATGATGATTTTGTTTTTTTATTATTTAAGTAGATTTGATATAATTCATCAAATAATTTAATATCTCCAATTAATCCTATAATTTCAAGTGTTTTAGAGAGTGATATTTTATTTGACTCTTTTTTTACAATATCAAATAAGATTATTTTTTTATTCAATGTAATTTCTCCAAGTAATAGATCGTAGACAAGATTGTATAATAATAATATGTTATTTTTGTTATTACCTAAGGCAAATTGATATCCATCTATATCACCTACTTGACATGCAGCAATTAAACAATTTTCTTTTTTAAAACAATATTTAGGTTTACCTGTTTTTCTTAAAAGTTCTTTAAGAAAAGTGGTGTTATGAGAATAAATCATTGCTGCAAAATCTGTTTCAAAGTCATTTGGTAAAAATTGAAATAAAGGTACTGGAAGTTGTGCTAAATCAGAGTTTTCTAGCATTTGAATATATAATGGAGTAGTAGGACCATAGTCATAAAGATAAGGAAAAATTCCATCATTAATATCAAGTATACTTGGTAATAAATTATCATATTTTAGTGTGATTTCAGTACCAATAAATTTAAGTTGTTTTTGAGTCTTACCATTAACATAAACTTCAATTGATTTCATATCTAATTTTATTCCTAGTGCTGTATTTTGATGAATTGGTTGGATTATTTCTTCTGTGAATGAAGATAAAACAATTCCATTACTCTTTATAGTTATTGTTTCATTAACTTTTTCTCTACAAATTTGTAAAACAAATAAACACCCTTTAAGAGGTACAAATTCTATCACTGTTGGTGATTTAATAGACAATTTTTTTGTACAAAAAGTTTTGCCTTCTTCAAAAAAGAAATGATTATTAACTCGAGGTGCAAGAAATAATGCATGGTATTGAAATGGTCGTTTGTCTGCATCAATTTTTACTTCAGAAGAAAAGTCAACAAGATTAATATGACCATTATGAAATAATATCTTCCTTAATTTACTGTCTTCTACACATTGATTTACTGAATATACTTCTTTTATACCAAAAATTGCTCCTGCAACTTGACATTCAACAGTATCTGCTTTAAGTAAGTCTTTTTTCTTCATTTTACGTATTACATTTTGATTATTTTGGAAAATATAGTCTTTCACTGACATCTCTTTTTATTTAAGATATATCTTTGATTTATGAGATGACTTAAATTCAGGTTGTACTAAAAACTGAAAAAATAGTGCTTTTTCTTTATTGATAAAACAATGAAATTTAAAACAAGAAAAAAAGTGAGGTTTAACTAAGTGAATTTTTAATAAAACACTCTTTTTTTGGGTTTTTCCCAAATAATTAGAGATTAAAATTAATAATTAATTTATTAGTTAAAAAACTATTAAAAAAGTTATTATCGAATAAGTTAATAAATAATGACAAACTGAAAAGAAAAAAATTAAAAATTAAAAAAAAAAAATAATAAAGAAATAAAAGACAAAATGGAAGATGTATCGAAATTTGAATATGATGATTTGTCTTTCTTTGGAAAAGATCTAAAATACACTTTAGATATTCAATTATACAATACAAAAGGAAATGGAGACCAAAAAGTACCTTATAATGATGAAATGGATTTAATCGCTCAAGTTGACCAACTGACAAATATCGAAGAACAACCTATTAATTGGGAAGTACTTATTCATCAAAAAGAAATGATTGATGGTGCTTTGAGAATTATTGAAGATAAATTATTCAATACCTCTTCTTCTAATTCTCACTTTAATAAATTTTTATGGGATTTATTATATTCTCATCCATCATTCCTAAAGTTTAAAGAAGCGTTGGCAGGCATTATTGGACCAGTCGCTTTTGAATATACAATAGAGTTATGGAAAACTCTTATCTACCTTGAACATCTGTAATTGTATTATTTATGTTATATATCCCATTTTAATTGAATAAAAAGAACTAAAAAAAGTATTAGCCAATATGAATATAGGTGCACCACTTAAAATTTTTCATGAAAGTAAAGGTACAATAGTCACTATTGAAGTAAAAACAGGAGAAACATACCGTGGTAGAATGGTTGAAACAGAAGATAATATGAATTGTCAGTTAAGAGTTTGTTTATATTTTTGCATTCTTTAATACAAGTAGAATAATTTATTTAGGATGTGACTATTACTGCAAAAGATGGAAGCCAATCTAGAACTGAGTATATTTTTATTCGAGGTAATCAAGTTCGTTTTGTTGTTCTTCCAGAAATGTTTAAAAATTCTCCTTGTTTAAAGTCAAGTGAATTGAAAAAACATGTTCAAGCTAAAAAACCAAAGAAAAATAATAAAAAACCTACTCTTGTTCAACCTTCAAAATAACAATAAAAACCTATTTGAATTGATTTTTTTATTTACCTTTTAAAATAGTCTTTTGTTTAAACAGTCAGTAAATAAAATTTATAATATTTTAGAGAATTTTAAGTAGCTCTTTTTTTTGTTTGTCTGTTAAAGTTGTTGGGTAATTCACGTTTAAATGTAAAACCATATTTCCACGTCTATTTAATACTAACATTCCTTTATCTTCAAGAGTAATATCTTTTCCTTTAAGATATTGTTCATTCAATACTAGTGAAATGTTTTCATTGTCAATATTTTCTATCTCTAATTTAATAACTGTCAAATATTCTTCTAAAGAAACATCAACTGAACAATGTAAATCATTCCCCTTTAAATCAAAGAGTTCATGTTGTTTAGCCTGAACAATAAATACTAAATCACCATCTCTATAACCATATTTTTTATTACCTCTATTTTCAAATACTATCCTACTGCCAACTTTTGATCCTGCAGGAATTTTTACTTGAACACTGTCTATTTCATAATTTTCTTCCCCAAATTCAGACACTATCCGTTTAAACCTAACCTCTTTTTTTATTCCAAAAAAGATCTCCTCAAGTGTTAAGTTTAAATCAAATGTTAAGTCTTGAAGCTTTTTTCTTTGAAAATTTTGTTCTCTTGTAAACATTCCAAAACCACCAAACATTTCTTCAAAAAACCTAAATGGGTCTGTCCCATATTCGCTTGTTCTAAACACAAACTGATCTCTATTGAAAAATTCAGAACGTGAAGTATTAGAACCTCTTGTAAATGCTTCTTTACCATATCTGTCATACAACACCCGTTTATCTTTATCTGATAGTATCTGGTAAACTTCAGTAATTTCTTTAAATTTTTCTTCTGCTTGTTTATCTCCTGGGTTCTTGTCAGGATGATATTTTAAAGCCTTCTTTCTATATGCCTTCTTTAATTCTTCATCTGAAGCGGTTTTAGAAACACCAAGAATGGCATAATAATCATCTGACATAACAGGTTATCAATTCTTAGTTTTAGCGATTTATTTTTTTATAAAAACAATAAATTTTTGAAACCTTTTAAAGGTTTAACTAATAACAAACACAACTTATAAAAATAATACCAAAGAAGAAAGCCATAAACTGTTGTGGTGGAAGAAACAACACATGACCAAAGAACTTATCATTGTCCCATAAAGAAATGACATTTGAATAACCACCAATTTCTTTTACTAAAAATATAAAAAAATAGCAAGCCAATAAGAAGTGAACTGTTTTCATTTATTTTTCTAACCAACAAAAAGCCTCATGAAGAATCTTTAAATTATCCTCTGAGATTGAAAGTCAAAAACAATCACGAAGGAACTTGAAAATGTACATAAATAATCTTAAAACTCAGAAGAATGAAATAAATTACAAAAAATAAAAGTGAAGAATTGAAAAATAAAAAAGAAACTAAAAATTTATAATTTTATAAAGAATATGAAATTTACCTTATTTTTGTTTTTAATTGCAGCCTCTTTTGCACTTTACGAAGAAGATTTTCTAGACAATTTTGAAGATGACTTAGATGATTATGAAGATTTCTTTGACGATGATGAAGAAGGTTTTCTCGATGAAATGGACGATGAAGATGATTTTGATGACTTTGAAGAAGCAGAATTAGACGATCTCAACAACGATGAAAATGATGAATATGAATTAGAACAAGATGCTGGTGCAGCTGACCCAAATGCTGCACAACAAGGGGCTGATCCAAATGCTGCACAACAAGGAGCTGATCAAAGTGCTGGGGCACAAGGAGGAGCTGCTGGTTCATGGTCACAAGAAGCTGAGAATCAAGGTGGACAATCACCTAATGCCATTATAGTTTCTGCCCAACGTTTAATCGCTGAAATGCAAGCCACTAGATAAACAAAGTATTGGTTCACAACAGAAATAAAACAATATTACTGATTTAATTATTTTTCAATCTTATTTTTTTATTAAAGTTTTATCATTTACTTATTAAATCATAAACGCACAATCAATTATTTCTTTTTGTCATTATTTGTTTCTTTAGACTTTTTAAATTCTTTCTTCACATTAGGTTTCTTAGCTTCTTTCTTTGAGTCTTTGTTATTTTCTTTCTTTTGTATAGGTTTCTTTTCTTCAGAATGTCTCTTATCCTCATGGATAGGTTTCATATTTTGTTCTGTTTCATGGATGAATTCTTCCATAGTTTTTGTGTTATCGTTATCAATAAAAGGGACCTTTTTCATGTTTAATTTTAATGAGTCATACTTATGTTCAAAGTTTTTCCAATCCTCTGTCATCTTCCACTTCTTATCATTTTCAAGTGCATATTTCATATTTTACTATACTTTTACCGTAAAAATAATAATAATTATAATACTATTATTGATAAACAATTAATAGAGAAAGAAGATAAACCCTAAAATGAAGAACTAAATAAAATTGACCTAAATAGTTGTTTCGTTGTCTGAATGAAGGAATACTATATCACAGCCAGATGTACTGATAAAGCTCACAACCCAAATGAAATCTTCAGATCAAGAGTTTTTGCACCAAACTATGTCGTTGCTAAATCCAAATTCTGGATGATGTTAAAGAAACAACATAAAGTCAAGAAGATTAATGCAGAACTTCTT